>NW_019387142.1:0-14092 GCF_000671375.1 Centruroides sculpturatus | reverse complement strand
AAAGTACTATAATAATATTTTCAATTTTGCATTAACAAAATTTATATGCGTGTGAGAATAATTATTAAGTAAGAAATAGAATTATTGATATCGTGCTATTAATTTATAGCATATAAGTGTTTTAAGCTTAAAGATGTGAAGAGTAGTCCGATCGCATTATATGTGTTGCGGATACTTGTCTACAGTTATAGTACAACTTGTCAATTTTGACAGGTTAACACTTTGTATCTTGAATATCTCACTGCGTTAAATTTTGGACACCTTTCTGTAATTTATGTTGGATATTTTCAGACGTTTGTGTTTCTAATTTTTAACTGTTTAGTCAACCTACACTGTTTTTATTCATAACCTTTTGAATAGTTGAAATGACATGACTATCGGTTTTCTTCAGAAGTTTCACAACCAAACAAATAGCATTTTTATATCTCGGTGTCATTATCTGTTGTTCTGTCAACGTTTTGTATGTTTTTTGTGATTAAATTAAAGTTCTTATTAACAAAAATTAACAGAAACAAATAATTTCAAAATATACGTTACCGTAGTAAATTTCCTTTTTTATGAATCAAAGCAACTAACACGTATACTTTGGCTCAGTTAATAGGAATGCTATAAAGATAATTTTAATGTGCGGCTTAGTTTTTCTATAAAAAAAATAATATTGGCATTTTAGCTTTTCTATAATGAGCACTGCAGATGAAATACGAAACAAATTTACGTTCATTGTACACAAATTAAATGAAAATTTAAAATGTGTTTTACAACTTCGTCATAAACATAAATCAAAGATTTTCATTTTTTAGAGGCTGTTCTGAGTTTCAGAAGACCAGAAAATACAGAATGAAGTGCGTTGGCCATCTGAAATAAAATAAATCATATGTAATATATGAAGTAAAAAAAGTTAATACACAAATTTGCAGATAAAAGATATAAAAAGCAAAAATACGTTCACTGGAAACTTTTTCGTAACATTGAAGTAGCCACTTATTGATATACATAATGAAGCTTTTCCAAATCTCTTCATAAAGTTTACAATCTAAAAAAATTAGATGCATTTCGATATTATGTGTAAATGAAATAAATGAAAGATAATGTAAAACTCACTTTTAGTTTCTGTTCAAGCGACAAATCGCATGCAGAAAACCTTCGGATTTCTTGAAACGAGGTCTGCATCTGAAAAACACAAAAAATTATTAAACACATTAAAAACAATTGATCGATAACTTGGAAAGAAAAATGATAAAATACCGTAGACGTTAATGTTGAACATGCGTAACCCATTATAAGACATACGATTGAAAGTAAAATGACAAACAGAAGAACGATGAATCCCATAATGGTGTTTAATTCTACGTATATAAATATATAATATGCGAGGCTGGTTTCTAATAAAACTGTGAAATACAATATTGTAGGTAATAAACTTAATTTTGTGTTGATTTGATTGACGAAGTTCCAAAGTTCGGCATGTTGCATGATTATTTCTTCTAATTTTCTACTTAAATTTGAATTGTTCTCATTAAGTAGAATTAAATCATTTGATACTTTTTGAAACGCTTTCTTCATAATCAAGTATAAAAATAAAAGAAAAAATAAAAAATGAATTACTCCTCCAATAATAAAGTTCACTAAAACTCCAAACTCCCCATTACAGAAGAGAATCATAAAATTGTTTTCGTTAGTTGTATCTAATGCTGCATATACCAATTTAATATTATAAATTGGTACAAAGCAAATGGCACATAAGAGGATTATGCGCATAATGACACTAATTTTGTGAATAGATTTGTATAAATCTTCAATTGGCAAATTATCTGGTTTCATTAATATGATTATTGGATTAAGCTTTTTGCGTTTTACAACAGAAAAAGTGAACGACATAGCAAAACATATTATGGCAAAAAAGAACCTGACGAAAATGTTATAATCTACCATTGAATACCAGCCAAAACAAGGCGTATATTCTGCTACAGAAGGTATTGTCATAAGAAGTAGTGAAGAAAAGAATTGCCAATGTACAAATTCTACAAAGCATAAAAAAAACTTTTGCAATAATTTATGTTTGGTATGAAACTGTCGACAATAGTAGCATGGAGCAATAAACTTCCACCCGTAGATTATTGCGGTGGACATATGAGGCTGCAACAGACAACTAAGACATATTTTGTATCTACGAAACTCGGCCATTGATAAATTTTCAAACTTAAAATAGTTTAACTAAATCTCCAATATAAATGGATACATCTGTAATCGATTGTATTCAGTGAAACTGAAACAGCTAAAACTTATTAGAGTTCTGTGGTCTTTTTAATTTCATCAGTTACGTATAGAATAATTGTTAATATCTTCACAGAGGCACAGCATCTAGATAATATTCTCGTGTTTGCTGCAGGCATTAATATTTTAAAAAAGTAGTGGGATCACCATTGAAATCAGTGCATTATTAGATGACTGTTATTAATTGTCTCTTAGTGAATAAATAAATTAACATAAAAATGCACAAACTTATTAATAAGTGTGTTTGCTAATATCAATGATAATTTTTACAGTAGACGATTCATGTATGAAAATTAAAATTCGTTCATTATAGTTTATTCAATAAACGCATGGTAAAGTGATCATTAGTGCATTGCAACATGATGCATTTGCATTGAAAACTTATTTCGTTTGCTGGTTTGTTGTACTATTGCTAATGGTGTGTACTTAATTTATTTATTGCCAATCGATTTACAGTACTGCAGACTCTCGTTAATGGATATTTCTTAACTCCTATATTTTCGCTCTTTTTTGAATTATTATGGAAATAAATATCCGAAAGTTAATGACTGATGTGAGAAGCTGGCCGGGGATACGGAGTAGTTTATTACTCGTGTATCACATAATCGGCGTCTATTCTCTAGAATAGTCCTCAGTTGTCCAAAAGAATGGCTTTTCCTAATTCAAGGAAAATCGAGGGCGGTGGGACTTACAGTTTTGAACGTTAAATTTTAAAGCGATACTAAAGATTTCATAATTATCCGTTCTCTAGTCAGGATCCCGACACCAGTTAATCAAATTTAGATACGCGGATTAACACGCGTGTAACGAAGATAACACGGATTCGATNTTGCTGCAGGCATTAATATTTTAAAAAAGTAGTGGGATCACCATTGAAATCAGTGCATTATTAGATGACTGTTATTAATTGTCTCTTAGTGAATAAATAAATTAACATAAAAATGCACAAACTTATTAATAAGTGTGTTTGCTAATATCAATGATAATTTCTACAGTAGACGATTCATGTATGAACATTAAAATTCATTCATTATAGGTTGTTATTCAATAAACGCATGGTAAAGTGATCATTAGTGCATTGCAACATGATGCATTTGCATTGAAAACTTATTTCGTTTGCTGGTTTGTTGTTCTATTGCTAATGGTGTGTACAGTACTTAATTTATTGCCAATCGATTTACAGTACTGCAGACTCTCTTTAATGGATATTTCTTAACTCCTAAATTTTCGCTCTTTTTTGAATTATTATGGAAATAAATATCCGAAAGTTAATGACTGATGTGAGAAGCTGGCCGAGGATACGGAATAGTTTATTACTCGTGTATCACTTAATTTCCGTCTATTCTCTAGAATAGTCCTCAGTTGTCCAAACGAATGGCTTTTCCTAATTCAAGGAAAATAGAGGGCGGAGGGACTTACAGTTTTGAACGTTAAGTTTTAAATCGATACTAAAGATTTCATAATCTTCCGTTCTCTAGTCAGGATCCTGACACCAGTTAATAAATTTAGATACGCGGATTAACACGCGTGTAACGAAGATAACACGGATTCGATTCAGATAATTGAGAGACATCTCTTAACAAATAATAAAATAATTTAATATAACAAAAGTAAATAAAATTACACAAAATGGATATACTCAATAATTAAATATAAACGATTTAGATATTAAACGATTGAGAGGTTAACGAGAGAGAGAGCTCACAATTTCTATAGGTACTCATACTACCTCACTTTACTTTATCTTCTTTTCTATTATATGACTATACTTCATTTCTTTAGTCCTCATACTTCTTTTCGTGGAGACGTCTTGATTAGCACAATTTTATAAGTTTCTTCTATTCTTCCTAACTTAACTCATTATTAAACTCGGTGGGGTACGACAAAGGGCGTTGGCCTTATGGAGCAAATATGGGATGCTTTTCTCCTCTATGAGGTCTCCTGACGTACTCCCCGTATCGTGTAGATCTTTGCCTATATCTCATGATTTGTGACCAATCAGCATATTTGTATTTTCTCACGTGACCGGAGGGAAAGGAGTTGACAATTCCTAGGGTGGTGAGATTTGTGATAGATAAATTGAAGACAAAAGGATGTGTCTATTTCCGTTAAAGTTAGTGGCTCTTTTATCAGTTTTCCCACGTTAGAAAATGATATTTTCACATCCGAAATGAAAGAATATTTTAGTTCATAATTTTAACTTTATATTTAAATTGTTAATTAGACCCAGTAACTATTCGGATCTCACACTGGCATTAGAGAGGTTGCGGCCGACGTTTTCAACGCGAAAACGTGTACGTCGGACGTTCAGCGCGACTTTACTATAATCCTAGAAGTTTGAGAATGGCATTGATACGTCGAGCATGATTACACTGACGTTCCAAACGCCATTGTCAAACTTCTAGATTTACAGGAATGCGGCGCTGAACATCCGACGTACACGTTTTCGCGTTGAAAACTTCGGCCGCAACGTCGCTAATTGCTTTGCTTGGCATACTAATAAAATTAGTGAAAATGGTGACAATAAGATAAACAATTAATTTAGCAGAGTTGCGTGACTTTTCCGGTTGTTATAAGATTTTATTTTTAAAAATGCCTTATTAATATAAATAATAACATAAAAGTTAAAAGGCCTATTATTCGGGTAAAAGAAGAGTTTATAAAAATATTGTAAATGCTAATTACGATTAAAATTTTGACTTTCATCTTAGAAATGACACATGAATTTTCTCCTCTATATCCCCACATTTTCGAACTTTAATCTCCAAAATTTAATAGCGTCAATGCCTTACTATGGCTATAAAATACTAATATATGCTATAAAAATACATATATCAGTGAAAATAATTTGAGTCATCTACTCGAACAAGGTGACATCTCTTGATTAATTAATTAATAAGCACTCTTCAATTAATTAATATTGCTGACAATAAAGATAATGAGCCTGTAGAAATTTCTAGCATCTTGATCGAAACATTATTTCTTGGTATAGATAAACTAAGTCGTGAAGATGCCGTTAAAAACAAAATAATTGAATCTATTCAATGGCTATCTTTCGAAAGAAATCCAATTGACCAAATTAATATCGAGGGATGTATTGCGAGGCAATTCCAATGCTTCAAAGGTTCAAGTGTGCCGTAAGATAAAAAACAAAGTCTCTCAGCGTAAGCCGTTCTCATTGTGGACCTGATAATGGAAAAAGTAAAAAGACTCTTTTTGTGCCCATATAAATAAAAGAATAAAAAATTTAAAAAAGAATTATTACAATTTATTCTTTCGCATTCTGTGAAAATTCTGTTCTTGTATTTCCCTGATGCACTTGATACAAAGCACAGACTGTAAATACAGTTCTTTGCGCAAGACATTGAGAATCCTGCATTGATAATTTAAACTTTTGAAGATAAATCGAAATATGGTCTTTTATACAGCAGCTTTATCTTCTCGATTCTTTATTTTTTCATTTGAATTGACGAATTGGCAAATTTTACAGCTTTTTTCCAAGTTAATTAAAGTACAATACCGAGGTTTCAGTGTATCATACTTTGTACCGTTAAATGTAAAATACTATAGTTTATATGCTTCAGAGTTTTAAAAGTAAGAAAAATTTTAATTTCGATACAGAAAAGACATTAAAACATTATATTTTAGAAAATATTGAGTTGTTTACAAAATTCATTAGAATATAATGTTCATGATTTAATTCCTTATAAATAATAAACATAACAAGACAGCTGAGTAAATAAACATTTATTCTACTATAATTTTAGGAATATTGCATTAAATGTAATAATAAAGCTAAGTAATTGAAAACAAAATATATATTAATTCTACTTATTAAATATATGTTTTTCGGTGATTATATTAAATTTCCTATGTATAATTTGCACCCGTAAAATTGATAAAACGTGTGTTTTGTTACTGCTATACAATCGTGTTTAAAGTGTAGTATAGAAAATCGCCAGTTAAACGTAGTAAAATAAAGTACTATAATAATATTTTCAATTTTGCATTAATAAATTTGCCTTTAAATCGATAAAAATAACCTATTGGATCTTTTCTGGAGTCAAATTTTAGTAATTCTAGCTTCTTTACTGGCTTAAAAAACGCATTATAGACTCATTATAAAGTTAGTAACAAATACAGAAAATAAATAACCTTTATATTATCAATATAAGTATAATTAGCCAATATATAGTGAGTTTACTAATATAGAACCTATATAGCATTAGTATAGTCGTTTAAAGAATCCGTATGCCTGTAAGTAATAACTGGTATACTATCTATTCTATAGTATCTTTATACAATTTACTACACTGCTATACTACTATACTGTATCTGTATAATGTTATTTAGTAACTTATTATGTAATTATTAATAGTAGGAGAAATACGTACAAAATGACATAGGCAACATAATTCGAATTTGGCGGTCTCAAGCGCGCAACTGACCACGACACCACGTTATCCGAGCGGATTTTACTAACCTGTCAAAACGTCAACTTACTCCTCTCATTCGTCCTGGTGTCATGGCCGACGACAAGCATTATACGTTACTTTTCAACAAGTTTTTCACTATTTTATCTACAGTATTTGTGTAGCATTTATTTCAACCCTCAATAATTTGTTGTTGCACTTAAATAACTTTTTCCATTAAAAATATCATTTTTGTATTTATTTTATAATTTTTTTATAACGTTATATGGACAAAACGACATAGGCAACGGATATAATGACATAGGTGTGCTTCAGGTTGCTGCAACTACACAACCTCAATATCAGCTACAGAGATCCCGTGCCGTCATACCTAACGACAATAATACAGCTGAAATAATAGTACCTACCGAACAACAAGCCTATAATTCATCTCAGGTTTAATCGGCAAACACTAAGCAAGAACTTATTTTAACTCATTCAATTCAATATCATTCATCTGCTTCTACTAAAGAACATCCATCGTCTTCTACTCTTGCTGTGTCTATTGAGGAGATTTCTCAAGTCCCAAAAGGACGTATTGTCCTTACGTAATGTGTCATTTTGTCCATAGCATATGGACAAAATGGATTTTGACTGATCTCAATTAAGCAAACAATATTTTATTTTTTTTCCTATTATTTTTATATTATAAATGTTTATTATATTTCATAGGTAAAGAACCAAAGATGATTGGTGTAGAATACGACAGTGCTGTGATTTACCAATAAAGAGTTATGAACCTAAAATAAAAACCATATATCATTTTGTACGTATAGAACTACATGTATACTAGTTTACTATGTTCTGTGTATCAGTACACCGCGCTATAATATATTGGTACATAGTGTATATAGTGTATTTAAATACATTTGAAAGTAAAATATGATAAATTTGATTTCAAATAAAACTAATTCATTGTAGAAAAAATGAAATTTAATTGTTAAACGAATTGTCTTGCACAATGCTAATTCACAATGATAAGCACTTTCCATTCAAATCGATAACCATATTCATCCAATTCTTATTGATTTAATAATGATTACTCTACGGTTTACTCATTCTATTGTGTCGTGTTTTAATACACGTGACCCTAAACATTACTGTCTTTTTACAGCTTCATAAGCAACTTTCTTTTTTTTATACAAGGACTGAAATTCATTCTTTTACCCTATAAATTAATTGATTTTGGAAGGCTTTTTACAGGAAAATAAGGCAGATTTTTGAATAAATAATCATCCGTTATTATATTATTGCATTATTTGAATGAATTCATCAAAAAATTTCTTCTAAACAGGTTTAAAAAACAATACAAAACCTTAATTTCCTTCATGCATGGTTACAGATTATGAACTTTATGCAGATTAGATGCCATCTAAGATAGATTTTTTTAAGAAACTTTATGTAAATATATGCTTGATATTTTTCCAGTGGTTCACTTCATAATCATCCAGACATTTTATCTCCATATAATAATTAATTTCCGATGGAAAATTGTGATAAGAATACATCTAATCTGAATCTCTCTTATTTACTAGAGTATATAGTAATATCGAGTTGATTATATTTATTACAGAAGTACTAGAACATGTTAAATGGAACACAATGCTGCGGTAGATGCTGTAGTAACAGTACTTTGTACTAGTATAATATTGAGAAACCAACATTATAGGAACAATAATACATACAATAGTATATTCGGTAACAGATAGGTACAGAAGATTGGGGCCTTCCACATAATTTTACATCATAAACTATTTATGATTTTATTTTTTCCAATTTGGGGGCTCATTGGTCTGTGCCTCATAAGTCTAGTGGGCAATCAGGCACTGAGTATAAGTTTACTATGTAGTATATTGTTACCTAATACCTATAGATGTTGCATGACTTACGACTAATCTGTAACTGTAAATATATAAGTAATCTATAGTATTTTATGATATATTTTTTACTGTAAATAAGCAAATTATCGATCAGTTTCTAACTTAAGGTGCATTAAACACTGTACATAAAGTACAAGAAACTGTCATTTATCTTCCATTTTGCAATAATTTTAAGGAAGTAGAAACGGTTTTCTGAATTTAATACTTAAAATATTCGAAAAAATGTTTTAAAAAATAGATAAATAAAAGCTTTTAGATATGTTATTATTTTAAAATAACCGAAATTTTTATTGAAGAATAATTCATTTTAAGTGCAGTATCTAGCATTACTCAAAACTCAGCAATATCCTGTTTACATGAAATATAACAAATTTTTTTTCAGCTAGTAAGTTATCACGAGTACTGAGAATTATATCTTACGTTACATAGTTAAGTAATAATAAATCAAACCTCGATATAGTGCCCTCCTATATAACGCTAATTTGTCAATGGTTCTTCCTCATAAACATATTAAAGGGAGAACAGAGTCAGCTTGGAGCCTCGCGTTTAGAGTCTCAAGTCAAAGTCCTGCCACGTGCAGGATCCTTCGATATATGTACGATTTTTCATTTGCGAATCACATTATTACCGAAACACGTAGCCCAAACACAAACTTGTGTGTAGATCTCATTGCTTATGTAAATCTTATTGTTTAAGGCTCTTCGGTTTAGCACCACACTCGATTTTGAGCCAATTCCTGAAGACAACAAGATGGGGCGCTAAATCGAGGTTTGACTCTATAACACAGACATACTTATAAATACTGTATTACTGTATCAGATACATAGATTTACTTACTGTACATTGTAGTATAACGTGTAAATCCACATTCATCCCTGTACCACTGTTATGTAGAATCAAGAGGCTAGGGTGCCTGGTTACGCGTACAGTACATCTGTTAATAATATATATTAAGTATACCATATAATATACTACACTAGTACCAAATATAGTACCCATATACTTTAAATAATGTTAAGTACCTGTACAATAGATCTACTTTAATACTATAGATTCAATACTACTTTAGTACTTATTTGAATAATAAAAGGGATTCTGGATTAATAATTTGCATAAATTGTGCTTAAATTTCAATTTTTAATTAATTACAAATTAATAAAGTAGATTGTCTCATTTAAATGCTTATAGTATGGAGCCTAAATAAAACCCATGTGGCTGGAGATAGTACTTATATATAATACCTAAATAGCATCCATATATCTATAAGAATAAGCTTATCTATATAACTATAGCGAACGTCTAATATACAACCTAACTGGCAAGTATATCAATACAAGTGTAGGCTAAAGAACGTGCAAAATTACATTTACCCCTTTACCATTGTAGCTCTGTAGACGAACGGTAACTTATGAGTTAAGTGTTATATAAACAGTATCTTTTATTCAATACCTGATTTTTTCTTTCTTTATTTATTTACGAAAGTAAAGGATGCTCCCCGACCTCTCTATAACTACATAAATAGTTATATAACACCATTATAACTGTATAGATAACTAGTAAGTATATGGGGTATTATATAGGAAGTTCTATCTATACTGACAGGAATACTGTTTAAGTATTGTAGCAATCATTGTTTCTGTGTAATGTGATTACACAGAAACAATGTAACTTTACAAGTCTTAGTGTAACGTGCATGTAACTATAAATAGTATCTACTATATTATCTAAACAGCTTATATAACCATTTAGGCACTTCCTAAGTAAACAATGCTCATATAAATACCTATATAACTAAGTAGTGTAATTGTACTATCTGTATAACTATAAATAATAGCTACCTACACACATGCAGTACATGATTATACATAATTTATCTATGTAACAAAACGTGTTGCGTTGCAATATGTTACATAAGTTGTTACGTAATCGGTCATTATACGAAAACTGATACAATTATGTAACTAAAAGATTAAAAAACAAATTTTAAATTATTGTCATTAGACTTAAATATGCAAATATTTTATTAAATTAATAAAAAGAATCGAATTTCTGGTTGACTTGGTTTATTTGTCTATGGCAACGCAGCAAGTGGGCGATTTGCCGAGGGGGGATGCTTTCCGGGAGGACTTTCTAAAGGAAACATCACTATTTAGGTGTTACTAACGTGAAGAAAACACGAAAAACTCCACGTGGCCAGCCCATTGGACAGGCGTGAACCCATGACCGATTACCAGTGTTCAATAGTTTTATCTGGTGAACCCGTTTCAATTATGAAATTATCACCTATTTTAAATACTTAAACTGTTAAAAATTATAATTTTCTTTAGAAAAAATGTATATGGACCCTTTTTATAAGTTATGAAATCATTTTAAGAAGTCTGTTAACGATTTATAAGCCAATTTCTGTAATACTTCCACATTTTTTTTCAATATAATGCGATCAAAATAACTTTGTCTTGTGTCATCAATATATATTTCATCCGGATTTTTATAGATTTCGTTTCCATACGTTTATATAAAAATACCACAGAAAATAAGATTGCTAGCAACTGAATTTCTATCTAAAAACACTGCTATAAAATTAGCATTTTTTTCTCATAAATATCTGGAAAATGTTTATGTAAGAGAAGGTAATGAAGCATTTTCAGAAAGATACATTCTTATACCACACATACAACACGTGATTTCAGAAATTATACTTTAATATCATGGCTTGTAAGTAGATGAATGGAGAACCGTAAATAAATAATTTTAATTATTAAAAAAAAGGTCTGTTATAAACGCTTTTATTAGTCATATTTTCTTAGATTTTGGTGGAGGAATGTGGGGTGGTGTCACACACCATATTGCACCTCCTAAATGCACGCATACATGATGAAATTCTATATTTAGTTATGTTTATTGGTTTTTGGAGTGAGGGGGGATAGTGGAGGTGTACCATTCTCAAAACATCATTAAAATGCATGTCATCGGACGCAAAGTTTCAGTCTTCTATCTTAATTAGAAGTGTATGAAATCTTAGTTGAAAGATCTTACAAGGCAAGTTAAGTGAAGGGGTTTAAAACAATAATAAAAAAGACACTATTAAAACTAAATCTCTCCTCATTTTTCGTCCTTCTTTAGGAATCTGATGAGGGCTTCTGATCTGGGAATCTGATGAGGGCTTCGGCGGAGTGGCTCTTTATTTTGATACATTCAAAGAAGACTACTCTAAAATGTAGAATTTCAGTGGTTGGGAGTTTTCTAGGTTTTCTTCACGTGTCTAACAACTAAATAGGGGCCAAGTTTCTCATTGGAAGTCCTCTCGAGAGGAGTCCTCATTGGAAGTCCTCCAATCCAAATTAAAGACCAGTTAATCCTTTGTTCAGAGTTGGTACAGGTTTTGTTGTTAGCGTAAGTGCTTGAATTATCCTTTTACGTTAATAATCAGGTGCAATTTACACCTACTTAATTAATGTTGCATTCCAGCAAACACTTTGTTTTTGAATATTCTTCTTTGCATGACATACCGCAATGGAAATTGGATCTATGTATAAAATTTTAATATATTCTGACTGCCTATAAGGCAAATTTTACATAATGAGGAGGGATTAGCCTCCAAATAAAGGTCGACACCTCTGTGCAGTATACAAACGTGAAAACATGAAATACTTAATTAAAATATATTTATGAAAATGCAGTATTTAATGTACTGTACAAATTTTATCACTTGCGTGATTTTACGACATCTTCACACATTAAATAATCGTATAAGTAACATTAGGATGATCTTACATCATCCTAAACTCGTGTAATATATTGTTAATATGATAGACATGTTGCATACACTTACATCATCCAGTATTTATATCATGTTTTCAGTGATTAGAAAAATACGATTAATGTCCTTGAAAACAATAAAAAAGAATTGAAGGACACCCTTAATAGAAAGTGCAATGCCATAATTGATATAAAAGCATTAAAAAGTGAAAGTGAAAATATCAAAAAATTTAACATTCGTTTAATGAAAAATTTCATTCCTGATGAATCGAAGTTAATTAGGAATTTAATTAATAAATAAATGAATTTTATACAGTTCTTTCGATGTTTTAATGTATGGAAATGTAAAAAAATCCTGAATTTATTTAATTTATTTAAAAAAACAAACAAATCATTAAAATATTAATGCAACATGAAAATTTCCCTCACTCTCTTGCATGCACACACCTACAATATCAGAAGCAAACATAAGATAAAGTGGCTGGATCAAGTGGATAAATATTTGAAAAGGAGAGAGATTATGAGCTTAAGAAATAAAAAAAAAAAAAACGTGTATGGATGTGAAAGAAGTAAAGATAGCACCCAAAAGAGGGTCAAAAGGATTCCCACTCTTCACCCAAAAAACACGACTTAATAAGCTAAGAAGGGATAAATTTTTATTTTGAATGTAAAGTTTAGATTATAAAGGCCTATGTGTATGTGTGTGTGTGTGTATGGAATAGAGTACAGAATTTATGTATTTGATGCTTCGAGTATTATATATTTATTCGTAAAATTCTCTTTACTAACAAGTAAGACAATTCATAATCATTACAAATTTATATTATAAATAAGTGCAAACAGGTATAGAGAAAAACTAGGAAAACATAATGATTATCAATTTGCATACAATAAAATAGTTTAATCACAGGCAACGATGCCTGAAACATATTAATTCAAGCGGATCAGTAACTATAATTGCGTGTTTAAAACATTAAATAGTATGCAAGAATATACATGTTCTTATAATGGTGTTGAATCATTGACAAGAAGGAACAAAGACGTTGTTATTTATTCATTTACTAAGCCAATGTTAAGATATTAAGTAAATCTTATAATAAACAGTGGGATAAGAGCAATACCAATACTCAAATTGTTGAATTAATTTTTAGCATTGTTTTTCTTTAGTGTAATACACCATTAATCTAAAGCAATAACAAGGAAATATGTCTGATTTAGGGATGAGATAATGATCTTTCTATATAATTTAATGGGCATGAAACATAATATCCTGGTAAACTTTAAAATCTGGAGTTGTTTGTAATGATGTTGTTGGGTTGTTGTTGCCATTGTTGATGTTACTTCTGCTGCTGATAATGATAATAAAACATAATAATAACATTAGCATTTTCAAACTTGTTGTTGAATATTAATTAATTGTGGCATGAATTTGAACTAAATATAAACTATAACAAGTAGTTTACATTTAGTTTATTTTTGAAACACATCTAAATAGATATAATTTAATGAAAACTTTTCACGTTTAATTACTCAAATCTCCATAAAAATTCATCCAAACAACCCTTAAATAGTTACTAGAGATGAAGTTATACATTCCTGTCTACTGTAGATCTACCCACTCGAAATAATAGCTAATTCCATAGAAAAATCCTATGAAACCAGGAAGAGATTTCACTATTGTATTAATTTAACAATTTTTCTATATAA
>NW_019387141.1:13114-17408 GCF_000671375.1 Centruroides sculpturatus | reverse complement strand
AATTAAATACATGAAATAACAAAATGATCGTCGTTTCTCACTTTTTACGCACATAGGTCAATAATGGTCAAATATTAAAAAAAATATTTCATCCTCTGTTGTCCATCTATGGAATCTATTGATAAAATTGTCGCTAATGGAAAGTAATGCTCCTAAATCAAGAGTTTATATATGTTGTTGGCATGCCACAGGCATTAATGGCAAATATCTTGAAATCTTAAATACGATGAACCAATACAACTATATTTTGATTTTATAGCATCACCGAAAGTTGGACCAATGAGTTTAATATATGTCCTGTAATTAATGAATTTAGTATAGAAAGAGTGGAGCGATTACCTAAATAATATGATGGTATATTTTTATACTAGCTTGTTACACACGGCTTCTCCCGGGTTTTATAAAGTACCCGTCGTAGTAATTATTACAACCGGCCTTATTAATCGTATATTTCAAAAATGTATGTGGTAAAACCCATTTTAAGAACATTATCAGAATGCCTATATTACGTGGGAAGTATGTCCACGTAAATAGTGACGTTCCTCTCTAACAAGTCTGGTATTTTCATTTCTGAATGGTACTTTCTTAATTCTATATAAACTAGTAGCCCGGGACGCCCCCTAGTGGGCGTTNTAATTAATTTAGTGATAAACTTAACATTGATTATATTTTAATCTGTATTAAGTTTATTCATACTCATTTGATTAAAAACAAGTTATGCACCAAGAAGAAGGCATTGGAATCGAATAGAATTTTATTAGTGAGAACTTAATATGGTAATAAGTGATTATCATTGCAATTGGGCAATTTCCTGTGCAGCAACGATACAAAAGGAACCTTTAATACTTGTTTGAGCTCCTCCTGATTGTTACATCAAGCGGTGTTGTCAGACATGAAACAAATAAATACCATATGCTATCCTCTGACAAATTTGCCCACAGATATTGCAACTTCCACTCCGGTCGTAGTCAGCTGAAGCAGATGCCCATCTTTTCCTACAAATGTTCGATGGTCGCCAAATCTGGACACTTGCTGGCCAAAAACGTAACGGAGACATTCCTGGGAATGTCTCCGTTACGTTGTGCGAGGCTGAGCATTATTTTGCTGAAAAATGGCTGTTTGCATATGAACGTACTGTCTTGATATTAATCACTGCTAGGAATGACTGATTGTCACACAAAAATTACTCCCCGGACCAGCACACCAGTAATGGGATCAAATACCTCTCAACAATAAAAGCAGGATTGAAGCGTCCTCCACACTATAACACGATAGTCACCATTGACAGTCAACGATGTTGGGGCGCTAAAAGCCATAGCAGTTTCCATGATGCAAATTTGTTTCTGCCGTCAATGGTAGGGATTCTGTAGAGAATCTTTCTACCTATCTCTGAATGGTGGACAAAGACGCCATTGCAGCTGTTCGTTCCTGTCTCACAATCAGAGGATCATCTCTCGTGCAGTCTGAGCGCCCAGGCTTGTATGCCATATCCACTGTCCCAACACTTTCCAATAGTCAAGTTAGAATGGCCATATGACTAAAAGTTCAGCAAAACAGTAAACTTAGCGCAAAAATCGGGCCTGCGATCCTCACACTCAGCTTTCAAAGACCTCTAAAGAACAGATAGCCTACAGTAAAAATTCTGAACACGGCGAGCTCTGCGATTCTTCTTAAAGAATACTGCGACTTCTGGTGGCATTACTTGGTGGGGAATCGGGCCAGAACTGTAATCATTTACATACTTTTCTGAGACAAAGTTATATGCAGTTTGCAGTAATCAAGCAATTCTGTCTGGGTGCGTAACTTTTTTGTCAATGATTATATTTTAAATAAAATATATAATAATTAAATACATGAAATAACAAAATGATCGTCGTTTCTCACTTTTTACGCACATAGGTCAATAATGGTCAAATATTAAAAAAAATATTTCATCCTCTGTTGTCCATCTATGGAATCTATTGATAAAATTGTCGCTAATGGAAAGTAATGCTCCTAAATCAAGAGTTTATATATGTTGTTGGCATGCCACAGGCATTAATGGCAAATATCTTGAAATCTTAAATACGATGAACCAATACAACTATATTTTGATTTTATAGCATCACCGAAAGTTGGACCAATGAGTTTAATATATGTCCTGTAATTAATGAATTTAGTATAGAAAGAGTGGAGCGATTACCTAAATAATATGATGGTATATTTTTATACTAGCTTGTTACACACGGCTTCTCCCGGGTTTTATAAAGTACCCGTCGTAGTAATTATTACAACCGGCCTTATTAATCGTATATTTCAAAAATGTATGTGGTAAAACCCATTTTAAGAACATTATCAGAATGCCTATATTACGTGGGAAGTATGTCCACGTAAATAGTGACGTTCCTCTCTAACAAGTCTGGTATTTTCATTTCTGAATGGTACTTTCTTAATTCTATATAAATAATTTTTCTATAAAACTCACTATTTGCGAGGACGTAATATACAGTATGCATTCTGGTAATGTTCTTAAAATGGGTTTTATCGCATACATTTTTGAAATATACGATTAATAAGGCCGGTTGTAATAATTACTACGACAGATACTTTATAAACCCGGGAGAAGCCGGGTGTAACAAGCTAGTTACGTATACTTTTAAGCCAAGTGCTTCGCACGTTATCGACAAACTACGAATTATTCCTCAAATAGAAAATATATATATTATTTATTTCTACAGTGGAAACTGTCAATAGAAAATTTCCAATCTGGCAATGTATAAAATAATAGAATTTATCCTATAACTTAGTTACTCCAAAGAAATTTCGAATATGTATAAATTCAAATGTGCAATTAAGAATAAACATATATTCTAGGATATAATCAGTTTGACGTAAAATCTATCTCGGAAAAAACTTCACAAAACAAAATTATCAATGTTATACGCCATTAGTATTTTAAAAATGAGAGGAAGAAGAAAAAGAAAGAAAGAAAGAACAAATAAGAAAATAATTTTGTTTTTTTTTTCTTTTTCGCTACTTACTTGTGAATCTATTAATGCTTTAAACTTTAAAAGATCTTTTCTATATGATTTTTATCATGATATTCAATTGAAAAATAAAAAAAATAAATATAAAATTATTTCATACATGTATTGATATAATTTAGATTTGTAACATTATCTAGGTTTCTTTTTAAGATTTTCTTGATTAAGATTAATAATTTTTAATGCTCTATAAAGAAATTTTAAAAAATGAACTAGACTTGGGCAGTTCTTCCTTTTATACGTCGCACTCTGACAACCCCAATGTGGACAAGATGGGAATGAGAAAAGTGCCTACAGACAGAGCAAGTAAAAAATTGAAAAAAACTGAAATAGTTTTAGGATTTTCTCACTTTTTGAGATTTGCAAATATGTTCATCACATTGTTGCATTTTTTTATTATAAAATTTATATTCAATAGCGTGTTTATCTTTCCCCCTCAGTTTTACAAACCACGCTATTTTTATATTATTATTATTTTTTATAACTATACCCTAAGGTTGGTGGGATTATGTATCAATATTTATGATTGGCAATGTGTTGGCATGTTGAAATATCTTGCTGCTTTGAGTGCTCTAATTCGATCTAAACCTACGCGATTTTTTTCAAAAGTACAGTATTTTGAATTGTAATTTGTTTCTCATGCCTCATTTATGCTGTTTAAAGCCATTGAAAATGAGATCAACTCATAACGAGAAGAAATTAAAATAAGAGTTGATATTTTTAGATTGATTGTGTTATTTGTTTAAAATGCATTTTTATTTTAAAATTAATTTTAAAAATAATAAGTAGCAAATATAATAACAATAACAATAATAATAAAATATTCATATTGTAATTTAGAATAAAATTTATTAAGAAAGCTCAGAGGTTATAAATAATATTCTAGAAAGAAGATAATTTAAGCATACAAGAGAATATTAAAATTAAAATAGTAGAATGCGTAAATTTATATTTCGTAATTTCTAAATTATTTAAATCAATTAAAAAGTTATTACCAATGATATCTTCTGCATTGACTTAAAATTGTCCAATAAAACTATTATAAGGTTTAATAAAAGTTTTATCTGTAATAAAAATTTTATTTAAAAAATATAAATACACGAAATATTAAATTTAAAATAATATACAGTACATTACTTACATCTTCCTCTGAAATCTGCGAAATCTGTAAAAATAAAAAATTAAAATATTAAATATACAAGTAAATTTCTTTTTAAATTACTTAATTCGATATGAAATATATTTCATAAAAAATATAAATCATTAAATTT
>NW_019387141.1:4251-11789 GCF_000671375.1 Centruroides sculpturatus | reverse complement strand
CGGCTTTTAAGTAATGCATAAACCTTCGAGGCGCGAGGCCCTTCGGACCGCGAGGCATAGGCAGTGGCCCACTTCGTCCATGCCTTACGTTACCCTTGGTCATAGAAATGATGTAATTTGAATATAAATTATTTATAAATACGTATGTCAAGTTATATTTTTATTACTACGTAAAATATATTTAAGAGTTTACTACCACTGTGCTGGGTGAGACGTTGTTGAAACAAAAAAATTATGCATTCCATTACGTACATAAACAATGTCATAATTTGCCAAGTGCGAATCAGCAAATTCGTAAAATTTTTGTTTATTTTGAACAATCCGGATAATCGAAAATCCGGATAATGGAGGTCCGGATAATGGAGGTTCTACTGTATATATTGAATTAATGTAAAAACATGTAGAAATTAATTCTTAAATTTAAATTCTCATAAAGTAAACAGTACTCAATTTATATATATATATATAAAATTTTACAGTTTTTTCTTTTATTATTTATCACTTGATAAGACTTTTAAAACCTTGAATCCGAAAAGTCAACATAATTCTCAAGTATTGGGCTGCAATTTGAAAAAAATCGTAGACCTATAAATTTCCACTGTCGTCCATCCGTCCGTCTGTATTTTTTTAATCTCGGGAATAGAGTTAGATAGATGAAAGACGAAACCCGATATGGATACTTTAGGGACAGAAGGCCCCAATTATGAACTTCCGATGTAAACCGAAAGTCACGTTAATTTAAAAATTTTCTCTCGAAGAGTGTTAGATGACCGGAACGACTCTATTGTTAAAGGAAAAGTATGATGTACAGTACAAGGGCAAGACACTAATAATTTAAGGTGGAGAGAATATATTTTATGTCACAATAAATAATTGCTCGTTTAACATAACATTTCAAAGCATTTTTTCTTGATAAATGTAATTAAAACCTTAAAAAATTTTAGAGATTAAGGTCCTTAAGTTTTTATTTTTAATTTATAAAATTAAATAATTTAAAATTTCGGAATTTGAAGTCTCGGCACCGCCACGTGTATACCGTATTGTGTAAACAGAATGTACAAATAATATTATAATCAATTAAAATCAATAAAGCTGAATAAATTTTATATAATTCCTGTTTGAAGTGCACGAGTACAATAAATGTGCATCACTTGCTCTTCTACGTCATTCCAATCTTTTTCCAATTCAATCCATTCTAATCCAACGCCATTTTTTCAGTATAATACCATATCAAAAAAAGCGCTATATCGAAAGTTAGCTTAACGCGTGTAAACTATTTTGAAACTGCGTATCTACCGCGTTAACTGGGGATTTACAGTATGATATTCAGTAGATTCGGTTAATTATTTGAAATATGGCAAATCACCTCAATATTCCTCATACTCGTTTTAAGAATGAAGCTTGTTTATGAACTACATTTATGATTTTTGAATTGGACTATGTATACAAAGTCGATTAATTGTATAATCGGAAATATTTAATAAAGGAAAAGAAAAAAAAAATTACTTATAAAATTAGTTGTATGTTTAATATAAACTCCTTATAATTATTATAGAATTATGATTTATAAAAATTACGATTAAACAAAACATGGAACGATGTAAAGTACTGTACATGTATTTACATTGTGGTGAATAAACAGAACAAATGCGTAATAGGAAATGAAATTCTTTATATAAACACGAGCGTCATTTCATATTTTCTGGCTTGATTAAATTATAAAAAATTTCAATTAATGTGACAATTTTGAAGAGTTTTTTTTTCTAAATTCTTTTCTCCTTGTGAGCACTAAGAGGAACTTTTTAGTAAGCCCATTATGAGTTTGGCCAGACCCAGAATTGGGTGGTCGGATGGTGAAGGACGGAGTCCGACATATCCGGACGGACTTCCTCCTGAAAATTCACGTGGTTTTTCGATCTGTTCTAATTCCATCTCGGGTTCCCCAAAGTTTTCAATGGTTTTATTTTAGACTAGATGATAGATATGATTACTAAACATTTTATAATTTTATCGTTTAAATCTCCACGTCTGGTGTGCAAATGTAACGTAATGTAGGCTAATATATTTAAACCGTTTATTGGAAATTTGCAGTTATTTACTCTATTATTAGATAATTTTGATTTTTATTTTAAAAATGTGAGCAATTTCAGGATATAATGAAAATTTCGCGAAATCTGATTAATTAAATTTAATGTAGAAATGTATATTGTAAGAATTCTCAGAACATTTCGGTCCTCACTTCAAGCAATTTAATAGAAAAATCAATGATTACATTGGACAAATCATTATGTAGGGAATCATCTATAAATTTACAAAAATATTAGTAAATTTATAGATGTTGTTGGAATAATTACTCACTATTATTATTCAATTTTCTAATTTTTATTATCATTATTATTTATTGGCTACTTTAATATATTTCTGTAAAATTTTTTGTGTAAATTGATTGTAAAGAAGATTAAATAAAAAGTTTCTAACTATTATTATATATCAAATGACATGAATTTATTATATCTTACTTTATTTTATTTTAAATTTTTAATTAAAAAATTAATTTGCTTTCTAATTTTTGAATAATTGAAATATTGCACATTTAATAAAGTTAAGATAATTATATGAAACAATATAATAATTGTAAGATCTCCCGACGGTGTGTTTTCTACTCAAGCCTTCGCGTTGAGCAAACGCCTAACTCACTATCTTATAGTGAAAGATAGGGTAGCTCGAAGTATGGGATCGTATGAGGTTGTGTTATTGGACACAAAGACTTATACAGAAATAATAAAACCAATTTTTAATTGTAAACAAAAAAATACTCAAACATATTCTATTAAAAATTCTATTTTTTCGCCATTTTATTTTAAGAATTATTAAAATTCTTAAAATAAAATGGCAAAAAAACTAATTTATTTAATAACGAAGCAATGATTTATTTTGATCAAAATGTTTATTTTAAATATGTCCAAATATAATATAAATTTTACAGTTTTAAAATATAAATATAATTTAAAAACTATCCTGAAAACTAAATTGGGAAATTTGACACAAATTCGAAATTATTAAAAATTAATATGCTTTATTCGTAATATGCTGTTGCTCTATTATAAAAAAAAGTACGAAACTTTTGTTCTATTAAAAGATTGTTGTTGTTGTTCGGATATAGAGGTTTAAACATGGCTTAACTGCTCTGCTGGCATTTATCGGTTTATCCTAGACCAGGGGTCGGCAACCTTTTGAGTCGGAAGAGCCAAAAATTACAATTTACAAAATTTCAAAGTTTTTAAAGAGCCACAAAATTTTTTCTTGCCAACAATAAATAGAACTCGCATAAATAAAGTTTTTTGATAAAAAAAACTAATCTATTTATTCAGAATTGTCTTGCGTCGAAAGCGAATTAAACCTCATAGAAACATCCGACGACGGCGTCATTCGAGAGCTTCCGACGGATGACGACAGTGACGACGCGTGTCACGGGGGAGGGGTGCGATGAAAAGCGAGTACAAGTGGCTGAGAGATAGAATCGGTGCCGAATCCTCGTTAATCGATTCAGAACGATTTTTAAATGTTTTTTTTTTTTTGATAAAATAAATAATATTTGCGTATGGAACTAAAGAGCCGCAACTTCACATCCAAAGAGCCGCATGTGGCTCGCGAGCCGCAGGTTGCCAACCCCTGTCCTAGACAGTGTCCATTTTTTTTTTTTTGTAAAAAAAGTATTATAAGAAAATAATAACCTGGTGATATAAATAGATTTTTTACCACTTAAAAGTTTGTTTCTATTTGCTTTGTTGATTTAATTAATATATTTTTGCAATTTTCGGTGAGGGTTGGCTGATCTAACTTCTCTTATATTTTGATTGTTGCATCAAAAGAAAAAAAATAAAAGGCTTACAATACGATATTTGGTTATGAAAGAAATCTAGATCATTGAATTCGTTCAAATAAATTTAATATTTTATGATAAAAATAATATCAGCCTATATATGAATTTTAAAAACAAAAATAAAACGATAAAAGTAAATATCGCGCAATTATCAAGTTTAAAATTTTACCCCAAATTCCTATTCAAAAGAAGAAAGAACTTTTCCATTCTAGTAAATGCATATCCATAATTAATTGCGAAAAAATTTAAACAATATTTACGACAAAACTGATTCAATTCGATCGAATAAAGTTATTTCGTTAATAAATATACAATACAGTATTTAATTTTCCACATGTAACGACTCAGGTTTTTTTTTTTTTTTCATTTCTGAACGATACTTTCTTAATTCTAAAAAGTGTCCTCCAGTAGTCGACTAGATAAAATCACTGAACACCGATAGTTAGTCGTGGGTAGGGCTTACCACGTGGAGTTTCCCAGGTTAGTAACACCTAAATAGGGTCCAGCTTCCCATAAAAGTCTTCCTGGTATGCATTTCCCCGATAGATCGCTCACGTAACCAAATAAACCAAACTACCAAACTTGCAATAAATAATCGCTCGTTAGAATTAACAAGCGATTATTTATTGTGAGTCCATCATCACAATTCCGGACTGCAACTTTTCGTCACACTGTTTTCGATTCTTTTAGTGGTGGTCTTGTCCCTGTACGTTATACTTTTTCTGTTAGCAATAGAGTCGTGTCGGTTATCTATCTAGATCCGTTCAGGAGAAAATTTTAAATCGAAGTAACGTGACTTCCGTTTCAAAACGGAAGTTCGTATATAGTTGATGAGGGCCTCCTGCTCTAAGCTTTCCACATCTGGTCTCGACTATCATCTATCTAACTCTTTTCTCGAAATTAAGAAAGGATAGACAGACAAACAGGGAGTGACAGTCGAAATTTGTAGGTCTACAATTTTTTTCAAATTGCAGCTCAATAATTTTTCTATAAACGCGATATTTACGAGAGCATACTTTCCACGTAATTTATACAATCTGTTGCCGAAATTTAAACACTTTATTATTAGGCCTACATAAAAGCAATTATTCTCACATTTTTATAAGATTTTTTTTAAATCTAAGCAAGTCATTTGAAGTCTTTCGGACGTTAAGGTTATCCCGCGTTTCTTTATGCAGCGCTCGAGAAGCGCTTTACAGCGAACACACTGAAATTGGTTTCTAATTGGCCAACACTGCTCGTGACGTCATTTCGCTACACTCTCGCTGCATAAAGAAACGCGGGGTTAGCAATTTCGATAATATGCGGGGCCATCACAAGCTATCCACCACGGATCACTTTTCAATTAATAATAGTAGACCAGTATTAATGAGTAATTGTTGGACATTCTCTCTTCCGGGAGGAGGTCAACGACTACTGATCAGTGTGGTAAAGTGGATAAAACCACTCTGCCATTGGTCAAACGTGAATACATGACCAGTGGGTTTGCGTCTGACCAACGGGCTGGCCATTTAGAATTTTCCGGGTTTTCTTCGCGTTTCTAACACCTAACTACGGGCCAGTTACCTGTTATCCATAGAAAGGCTTTCAAACAGGCATCCCGTTGGCAGAACGCTTATGTGTTGAGTTGGCGTATCTTATCAAACCAAACAAAACCAATTAATTCTAAGTAAGACATTTCGAAACTGACGAATAATATCTAATAGACCAGACCACTAGACAAAATGTTTCTAAGAGAAATTTCAAAATGATAGGAGTTACGGAGTTATTAACCCAATGGTGGGCCTGTCACTTCTGTACTTTCTTTATATAATTTTAAATGTTGTTCTACAATAAATATCTTAATGAGTATATCTCAAACATATAGATCATAGACAAAGTAAAATAAATTTCGATTTTATTTGGTAAATTATTCGTTTTTCTTATAAATTATATAGAAACTTTTATGTAAAATTTTGATAATAAAAGTTTGTTATATAAATTAATCAAAAAATTTAATACTTTTTTAATATCGTTAATGATAATGATTAATTAATAATTTAATTTTATAAGAAGCTATTTAGTTAATTAATCAAGTTATTAATAAACCACTAAAATTATCGCACGTATGCTTGAATGAACTATTTATTCAAGAATAAATTTTTGTAATTTCATAACAGTATACATTTTCAATTTACTTTAACGGTTACAAAGAATAGTGAGATTTTTAGTAAACAAGTTTATTTTTGTACACAGTAAAAGTACTTTCTTGTTTCTTGCTAATGGTTTTAATATAAGATCTGTTTCGTTCGGAAGTTTCGCCTTTTTCTTCATTTATATCCAATATACATTTCTAAAAATAAAAAATAAAGAGTTACGAGGAAATTATATATTTATTTATGTACGATAAAATACATTACCTGGCTTTCAGTAAATTTGTTCAGACAACTGGCAACCTAAACATAAACATCAATCTATTAATACAAGATTAATGCTTTGTATTTTTAAAAATATAGTCTTTGGAAATAAATATACTGTATTATCAATCATAAGAGAAATAAATCTTGATATTATTTTTAAAATTGTATAAAAATATTACTTTTAATTATTCTTCTTTAATAAAGTTTATACTTACGCCTTTTGTAACAAAGCATTCGTCACAAAACAGTTGTATGTACTTTTCAAGTTTCTTTGGACAAGTTGGATTATGCTTCTCATTTGAATTATACGTCCCATAAACTTTTTTAACGCATTCACCAAATCCTTTCTGTTTAAATATCATGATGATTATTATAATCAGTACAAATCTATAAATCGTATATTTATCAACTAACCTCATTAGCATTCTTCAAACAACTTATCACTGTATCTTTGTGAGTAATATAATCAGGTTCTAAAGAATAAAATAAATAAAATTGCATTTAAAGTGAGAATGTTTTATATTATTAAATCGAAATGAAAATCTATTTACTGCAAATAACAGAAAGACAACGTTCCTCGTGTTGAGTGAACTTGCATCCCGTTTTAGCGGAGGCAAAAGCGGCTAAGCAAAGTGTTCCTAAGAAAAATTTCAACATGATCGATGCAGAAATTAACTCAACGGATATTACTTCTGTATCTCGTTTATATACTCTATTTAATTCAATAAAAATCTGACAATATTAAATAAAGCACTCGTACGTTATGATTGATCAAATATTTTATCAGGTGTTTTCTTCTGGATAAACCTTGAAATTAAATTCGCAAAAATAATTAATTGGTATTTTTCTATGTATTTTCTTTTTAATTTTAATTGAAAATTTTCATCATTATTATTTTTGCTAAAAATTTCGAAAACTAAAATAAAGTATTTTTGGCTCGTACGATGAAATAGTTGTTCTAAATAATTATACTCACTACAATTTTTTTTAATTATTTCCGCCGTTTGGGCACTAAGAGAGCTTTTTTTCTTAAGATTATCGTGGACTACAATTAGATGGCCAGCATATACGAAATAATTACAGCGAAAAATTCCTCAAGTAAATGAAATCCAGGGTCCTCCGGTGTGTCCAGAGGTTACAACTTACCCACTTGGACATCTGGCACTCTTCTCGCCACAGTAAAAATTACTTCTAAATAATAATTTTCTTTTTAAATCTTTTCTTTCTTATAATTTTGTATATATATATATATATAT
>NW_019387141.1:0-4234 GCF_000671375.1 Centruroides sculpturatus | reverse complement strand
TATATTAATATTAATATACAGTATATAATATATAATTTTAAAAAGAAGTAAAATCGTAAAAAAAGCAATAACCGGTTGTTTGAATTAATTCGACTTCTTTAAAAATATAATATTAATAATTATTATTATTATTATTGATTAATTGGCATATATCCGTATATATCGGGCAGTTTCTCTTCCACTTTATTCTGGGTCTTCCAGAATCCATGTTAGACGTAAGAAAAAACACCTTTTATTACGCAAAAGCAAAAAGAGTATTTAAAAAAATTGAATTTATATACAATTTAATTCTCAATATGGTCGGGAAGCAAAAAATGGATGAAATACTACACTACGAACTATCCACAAAATAATATACAAGTAGAATCTGATCTGAAGCCTTTACGACGAGAATAATAATATTTAATGATTCAATTAGAATTATTTAATAATTCAAATTAATGATAGATGTGATAAAAAAAATAATAGAGAAAAATCATATTATTTATCGTGATATCGTCACAATCCGGGTTGCAATGGTTAATCATTTTTAATTTAAATAAAATTTTTGAATTGAAATCACGTAATCGGGGACTTCGGCCTCTATGTTTCCATATCCGGTCTCGATTTTTATTTATCTTACTCCGTACTCGAGTTAACAAAGGAGAGATGGACTGTATCGTTGTTGGGTTGCAATTTGAAATTGCAGTCCAATAGTTTGCTATCATTTTCTACCGATGTTTTAAACAATCTGTTAGCTTTTCACGGTATATAGTGCCCAAATAAATTCCAAAAAAAATTTAATCATAATGCTCTAATTTTAAAAATATATTATTTTACACGATTTATGGCAATAAGATAAACACATATTTTAATTAAAAGTTTAAACAGCTGATTACATATATATATACTTCCTCCATTTTAGTCTAAAGAAATTGATTATAAATAAATTTTATTGGAGTAAATTATCAAAATTAAAAATTTATTCAAACCTTTTTCTGCAGAAAATGTGTCAATATCTGAAACCGAAACGAAGAATTTGTAATTATACAAATTAGGATGAAAAGTTACATGATGAAATCGTTTAAGCGTTTTATTAAATTACTAGTGGGTAAGCCCTGCGTTGCCCATGCAAAAAATAAGTACAAACATTAAGATTATTAAATTATTTCGAACTTCTAACCCTTCTATTATATTATATTATAATATTTGATTTATATAACTACAAAGGTTATCTTAATATCACAGTTTAAAAATTCTTTAAATTGTGTATAGTAGTGGAATAAAGAATTTTTAAAATTTGTTAGATTGGTCACTCGGTGTGTAAAATAACCTTTGTAATTATATAAATCAAATATCATAATCAAAACGAAAACTATATAAAGAGTTTGGTTATTTTAGCTTACTATTGTCATGTTTATCGCGATACCGATGGTACGAAAAGGTACAGTTTCATTGGTCAAGTAGAGGTCAATTGAAAATATGATATCTTAAATTTTTTAAGGTATATATATTTTTTCTAATGTTAGCTGTAACGAACTGTTTTATTCACAGCCGAATATTAAATGGTCATCAGTCATCGAGTCAATTTTCACGAAAAATCGACCAAATATTTAAACTCTGCACCCGGGAAAACCACTTAAAACATATTTTGTGCTCGTTGGTAATCTTGTATTATGAACTTTTCCTATTCGAGTGTCCACCATAATGCTGATCCGATAGAAAGAAGAGGCTGTTGCCGAAGGAGATTGAAATAATTCGATCAAAGGTAGTCGTTGACCTCCTCCCAGAAGAGATGTTCAACAACTACTAATTAACAGCGGTCTACTATTAATATTTGAAAAGTAGTCCGTGTTAGACAGGTTGTGATGGCCCCGCATGTGATCGAAGTTGCTAACCTTAACGTCCGAAAGACGATATAAAACTTGTTTAAATAAAAAAATATTGTAAAAATGCTAGAATAACTCCTTTGACTTAAAGTGTTTAAATTTTCGCAACAGATTGTATAAACTATGTGGGAAGTATGTTCTCGTAAATATTGCGTTTATAGAAAAATTATTGTGCTGCAATTTGAAAAAATTGTAGTTCTACAAATTTCGATTGTCGTTCTCTGTGTCTGCCTCCTTGAGATTATGGAAGGAGTTAGATAGATGAAAGTCGCGACCAGATGTGGAAGCCCACATCTGGTCTCGACTTCGATTAGTTACTTCATATATTTACGAAGTATATACGAAGTAACTAATCGAAGTAACATGACTTCCGTTCCAAACTGGAAGTCACATTACTTCGATTCGAAAATTCTCTTCTGAACGGAGCTAGATAGATGACCAACACGACTCTATTGCTAACAGAAAAAATATGACGTACAGAGACAAGACACCACTAAAAGAATCGAGAACATTGTGACGAAAAGTTACAGTCCGACATTGTGACGATGCCACAATAAATAATCGCTCGTTAGAATTAGTTTAGTGTACTTAGTCACAACAATGCGACATGTGAGTGATCTGACAAGGAGAATGCATCCCAGGGAAACTTTTATGGAAAGTTGGACCCTATTTAGGTGAAGAAAACCCAGAAAACTCTACTTGATCAGCCGTTTGACATGCCCCAACCCACGACTAACTAACTACCAGAGTTTGGTAGTTTTATGCACTCTGCTACTGGAGGACGCTTATTAGAGTTAAGAAAGGACCGTTCAGAATTAAAAAAACCCGAAATTAAATTTACAATCAATACTTTAATTTCGACCAAAATACTCAATTCAACCCTTTAACTTTTGTTATTTATAGGTAAAATTTTATATACAGTATCTAACATTTTAAAACGTTATATTGCTTTCAATGATTTATCAATGCAAAATTATAGCGAAAATTAACAATTAATTTTTGTTAATTTTTTTTCTAAAGATAAAAAACAAATCAACCGAATTTTATAAAACATTCCCTCCGTTAGAGGACGTCAAATGTTAAACGAAGATGGCTGGCGTCAAACGATTGCGTAAGGTAAATTCAAATGTTTGAGTTATATTTACTTTTGCGACGGAAAAAAGTTGATTAAACTAATTTAAAAATTTCAAATATTATTAATTTTTTTCTAAATGAACTTTTATGCTAAATTGATATTTTTTTTAATTTTATGAATAATTTAAGTTGATCAGATTTGGATTCGAATTTTTTAAATTTATTAAA
The DNA here is from genome assembly GCF_000671375.1 of Centruroides sculpturatus. Taxonomy (NCBI): domain Eukaryota; kingdom Metazoa; phylum Arthropoda; class Arachnida; order Scorpiones; family Buthidae; genus Centruroides; species Centruroides sculpturatus. The sequence goes on along the minus strand of NW_019387141.1, from coordinate 1,064 downwards.
CATATTTATACAAAAGGAATTGTTCTAAATATTTGAATATTAATTTAAATATTAAAAACGTTTTTATATATACAGAATCGACTGCGTTACACTATCGGTTTCGATTAATCAATACAGTAAATGACAAATAAGAAAAAAAATAATATATAAAATGTGTGTTAAAAATATACTGTAATAAATCTAAACGAAAAATAAATTTAAAAATGTATATGGTAATAAATGCCGTCTTTTTTTGTAATTAGTCATTTTTAATTTAAAAAATTTTCGAATTTTTTAAATTAAAAACGGATAATACCGCAGTTTAAGTCGGTCAACATTGTGAAAAATGAACATTGCCAGTTATACATAACAATTTATACGAATAAAACTATACATATAGTTCTATAATAATAAGATTGATTTAAAAAATAGATATTGCTTGGAAATATATATTAAAACTTCGCCAAAAATATTATTAGTGTTTGAATTCTTTTCGCTGGATAAATTCATGTAAATGCGATATAAATAATATCTCTGGCGTAAATAAAGCGGATCTATATAATTAATTATCGAAAATTTGAAAATAGTAAAAAAGAAATTGAAAACAAACGAAACGTTCAATCTCTCTTCAAACCAAATGATAAATATTCAAACGCTTATTCAATTCAAATATAAAACTTTAAAATTTTTAAAATCATTATTTAAATTTATATATAGTGTTACTCGTGTAAATAGTTATGTATAACTGGCAATGTTCGTTTTCTTGCGGTCAATGTTGAATTAATGGAACTTATACAAGACGAATCGATGAAAACTTTACCATCCCCGAAGAAGCTGATTTTTTAAATTGTTTTCTAAAGTGGAAAAATCATCGAGAAAATGTATTGAAGTTTAGGGTGAATATTTTGAAAAAATATTAAATAATTTTTTTTATCCTAACTAGGGATTTTTCAGCATGTCAGTTATATAAAGTTAATAAAAACAGTTGTATCAATTTATCCTGTTTATTCAAATATTATGCTTAAAATTCTTCAGTTTTGTTTTTTACATTCCTTGCAAATAATCAATAATCAACAAATTTCTTT
>NW_019387140.1:8304-22761 GCF_000671375.1 Centruroides sculpturatus | reverse complement strand
ACGATACAAAATTATAGCTTCTTATTTGTTGATCTCACCACGATATAATGGTGTATAAGGTATCTCATGGAGCAGTGTTTTTCAACTTCTGGATCGCGACCCCCAGAGGGATCGCAAAGCCATACACGGGGTTCGCGGGTAAAAGAAAAAGATAAATGTTTGTACAGTAGATCCTACACTACAATAAAAAAACTACAATTTCAGTAAGAAGGCTGTGCCTGTTTATTTTACAGTACAATTAGTTTTTTTATCGACATTTAAATCGCAACAAAAAGAAAATTAAATACGTAGTTTTTAAAATCACTGACATAGTTTTAATATGGACGTGGGAGTCGCCAGAATTTTTAAAGGGGTCGCTATTCAAGAAGGTTGAAAAACACTGTGATAGAGCATGTGGCTACACTAACCTTTAGCTTATGATGTCATTTATGGAACGGCGATTTCTAATAATTTGTCTTTCAAGGTTTTGAAAGCAGATTTTCCGATATATATAACGAAAAATATAACGGAATATATATATATATTCCGTTATATTTTCAAACTTATACCAAATTATATATATATAATTTGGTATAAGTTATTGGTATAATTTGGTATAATATAATTATATATATATATAATTTGGTATAAGTTATTTATTTCACTTTCTGTTGAAGTCCGTACAATAATTTTGTTTAAATGTTTATTAACTGGGGTATAATACTTAAATATTTATGTGAGAATCATACATATATAATTTGTTTATATGATGTGTAAGGAGTCAGTCCATTCGTTATTTTATGTTTTTAGGCGTTATTTTTAGTTACAATTATTTTCTATTCAAAATTTTCTTTTTAAAGAACACACTCCTAAACCCTCTTTGTGCAAGTAAAGTCAAAAAAGCAAAGATACTAATTTTGCATCAGTAACTGATCCCATGACGCAAAATAATGTAAATTAGGTCAGTGCGGAACTGCATTGAACATCGGATAAAAGACGGCACATCCAATGCAGCCCTGTGGTGTATCTCCTAGCGATGATCATTGTAGTCATGTCTCTGAGAAGTGAATAGAGTAAGAAACGTATATTTTGAGTATTTCTTTTAGGTGCAGATTGGATTGTGGATTTGCTATTGTATGAAGTAAGACCTTCTTTGATTGATTATTTATTTTTTGTTTACGTGCCTATTTGACAAATATACTAACTGTTTGTACAATTAATCAATTGTTTTTTCGTATTATTCAATTTAATAAATATTTCATTGTAAATTTTATTATTATTGCTTTTTGGTTCTCATAAAAGTCCAGGCATGGAACTGGAATCCTGACATTGTGTAACCCCGGTTTTTTTTTGGTTTTTTTGTTACACGGTGCGTTACACATGGTCATTGGAGATCGAGATGGTCTTAGCCGAAAAGAGTGTATGGAAACACGCCGAGTCACACATAAAGGCCGACGACTCAACAGTGGGGTAGCGAACATAACTGGCGCCCCCTCCCCTCCTCCAGAAACAAATCTTGTTTGTCTTGGAGACCATTTGGCGCCCTCTGCGAGTGGCGCCCAGTGCATGATAGACCCCCTTGTCCCCCTCGCTACGCCACTGCGACTTAAATAAGGTCAAAGCTATGCTTATTATTATTACGCCCCTAACTAATCATGTTGTAAGGCATGTTAAACACTTCCGTAGTCCCAAGCAAAAGTATGTTAAAGAAATGTCTCCTCTGCCACATGTAGCAAGTGTTTTAAGCATTGACGTCACTTGACACAGACAAAGTATATCAAGCGATATCAAAGCTTAAAACACTTTATACTCCAAAGACATATAAATAATGAGTTTGGCCTCGACAAATGCAACACTTCACATAGAAAAAGGAGTCTTGAAGAAAGAAGATTTTGCGCTTGGAAATGAAGATGTTATTGAATCCATGGAAGAGGGTGAGTTCTAAAGTATTTAGGATTCCAACAGGCCAAACTAACAGAACATACACAAATAAAGCAAAGATTAATTTAAAAATACCAAAGTAGGTTAAATGCTATTCTCAGAACACATTTAAAGCAATAAACATATATGTTGTCCCACTACTCACTTATTCTTTTGGAGTTACACATTGGACTCACACAGATCTCGAGCAACTCCAAAGGAAAACAAGAATAACACTTGCTGAGCATAAACAACATCACCCTAAATCGGTCACAGAAAGATTAAACCTTCCACGTAAAGATGGCAGAAGTGTCTTAGTCACCTAATAAACGTTTACTACAAACAAATACAGACACTTCAAGAGTTTTTTTACAAGAAACATCACAGTTACATAAAACAGTAACTCTAACAAACTCAAATAACACACCATTAAACTTACACTCATATTATATGGACACGACACAGCATATAAAATGCGTAGACACCATTAAGCAATCGTGGGCTCGAAAGGTACTCCGTGGCAGACATCTTTACGACCAGGCCCAGGATTTTGCTGACAAAATCCTGGGCTTGGTCGTTTCCCAAGATGCTTCTTTGGGAAGACGGAAGGGTCTATGATTGTCATACAGGATCAGGTCATAAATACTAAACACTACAGAAAACACATACTCAAAGATATAACATTCACAAATGAAACATGCAGAAAATGTCACATTATGCCAGAAACTATACAACACATCACTTCTGGGTGCAAGCTCTTGGCACAGACAAATTATTTACACAGACATAACCATGTAGCAAATATAATACACCAAGAGCTTGCAAACAAACACAAATTATTAGGCATCCACGAACCATACTACAAGTACATTCCACAGACAGTAGTATAAAACTACACGCATAAAATGTACTACGACAGAGCCATAGTCACAGATAAAACAATTTACCACAACAGACCAGACATCATACTCATTGACAAACACAATAAAATCACATACATTATAGATACAGTATATCCATTCCAAACACTCACAATGTACAAAACACAAGCACTGAAAAAATCAGCAAGTACACAGAACTCTCCCAGGAAATAAGGCATCTGCGGAGGATGGATAGGTGCTTATTGTATCTGTCGTTCTCTCCTGTACAGGTGTCATTCCACACAAACTACACAAAAGTTTGGGAATATTACAATTGAATATAAAAACATACATCACACTACAGAAGGTCACTATATTAAATGCATGTCATATTGTTAGGAAATTCCTGAATACAGACACACACTGACAAACTTATCTAATTTTTGTTTTGTTTTGGTTACTATACCTTGACTCTGATCCGGCATAGTATACAGCAACCGGTGTTAACCGAGTATAGCCCACTTAACCCAACATAAGAATAAAAATAAAAGATAACATGAGTATGTAAACAAATGTACATTTATTGAATATTTATCACTTATATGTATAGTGGAGCTTCGACTTTGAATTTAATTTATTCCAGGAAACCGTCCAAAGCAATTTTTTCATTAGAAATAATGGAAAGCAAATTAATTCATTTCCAGTCCCTAAATACTACCCATTTCGATAAACTCGAAACAGCAAATACGCATAATTTAAGGTAAAAATAACACAATAAATGTTCTTATAATAAATTAAAACACGAAAGCAATAAATAAAATACTTAATACTGTATTTAAAAAATGAAAATTGCATTTACTGGTCGCACATAGTCGACTTCGGCATTGTAAACATGGCGGCCAGATTCGCCACACATATGTATAGCCTTCATGCTTCGCGATAAGTTCATTTCTCATCTTAGCCTTTTTCAAGCCTTCCTCTTACTGAGTTAGACTTCGTTGTTTCCACTTACTTCTCGAATGCCGTGATTAATAAGTAAAAGGTGGATAGAAAGTTTTTTGTATTTTTAACAGTTGTCGTTAACACATACATGTGATTTAATTATAACAATTGTGAATTTTAATCCATTTTACATTGTTTTGGAAATTATGGGAAAATTTGTTTCGGTTTGGGAACAAATCAATTTTCGAACAATTTTTATGAATGATTTAAGTTCGTAAACCGAAGTGTGACTAAATTGCTAATTTTTGAAATTATATTCTTTGTTCAGAAGCTTATTTTACGCTTCAAGCACATTTTTCATTCCGCGCACGGTTCGAACTTTGAAGCGTTCGAAGTTAGAGTCGTTTAAAGTACGAGGTACTAAAGCATTTAACTAATAAATTTATATGTATTTTTATGTATATGCACTATAATGTACAGTACAAGCACTTTACTAATTTTACATATAACAAAAGATTATGAATATCTCAAATTTAAATTCAAATTTATCGTTTAACTTAGAATTATAAATTTTACAAAAAATCAAAAAATATAACACTAATAATAATCTTTATTGGTTTAGTATTTTATGCAGAAGAAGATTGTTTTTTATACAAATTTATTTTAACTATTATAGTGGTAATGTAAATAATATTTAACTAAATTTGTATATCTCAACTTATCATTCTGTCAAAATATAATAATAATAAATTCTTCAATAATATATCTACAAATATTTTTCATAGAAGTCTTTAGAAAAAATGGAAGTTTGACTTATTATGATAGTTAATTGTTTATTGAGAAACATAGATTTCAGTTTAAATCAAACTTTAAATAATTCGAATCTATTTTACTGCAAGTTAAGATTTTAATGGACATTATAATCAAATTAAAAGGCCTTAAGTAATAGCAAATAATTTAACACAATCGTGAAAACATTGGAATGAGATTTATGTAGATCAGATCTATAATTTGTATAACATATTACTATATTTAGAAATTTCAAATAATACATTTAATTAACCGTACGTAATAATTACAGCCGGATATAATAATGTCTTTAATTTAGCAAAATATTAACATGTAAGCCATTATTCTTAATTATATGGTAAAGATTTTAAAGTTTTTGTTCAATAGTAAGACATAATTATGTTTACTTTTCTGTTTATATCTACATAAAAGTACAATGAAGTTCTGTTGAATTAATTAAGTTCTTTCTACAGTGTTAATGTATACATATATTATAATTCACTTTTCTTTTCTGTTAAATAAACATTAAATGTTCAAACAAAAACATTCGAGATGTAAAAAATTGCACAAATAAAAAAATTATGACAATTTAGACGACAGTCAAATTTTTTTCTTAGGAGTTTTTCTTTAGTAAAGATAAACTTGGTGTTTCGAAGCGAAATGTAAAAAGCATTAATACGGGTAAAAACATTGTTAGTACCGCTTCGAAACGCGACGTTTATCTTTACCAAAGAAAAACTCCTAAGAAAAACAATTTGATTGTCGTCTAAATTGTCATAATTTTTTATTGACGCAAATTTTTATATCTCGGATGTTTTTGTTTGGATATCAATTGTCTTTTGATTAATAACTGTGGTATTACATCAAGACCTAAGATGATGACGTACTGTACAGTTCTGTCGACGATCGGCAAGGCGACGGCCGTCAAAGCGTTTTCAAAGCGCCGCGCCGTTAGTAAAATCATTATAATTTGTGTTAATTGGGTTAAATTTAAGCTTTTGTTTTTCTGGAAAACATTCCTTATAAGCATGAAATTAAGCGATAAAAGTAAAATAACTCTATGGGAAACCCCCTAAACTTTGATCTATCGACTCGAAGTTTCGCCAGTATCTCACTGATAACCAGAAAGGTTTAAGTTTAAAATTTGAGCTGTCTAGTTCCAAAAGTTTTTCTCTAGGAGCATCTGCAGTGCCGAATGAAGAAAATACAGTTTTTTTCTTTACGATTTTTGCACTTTTCAATTGCTCATATTTCGGCAATCCTTTTGTAGAAAAATGTAAAATTTTGCACATTGCCTTAAAAAACAAATATTCAGAATTATTGTAGGCTTTTGGAGGCAGAGAAATCTACTCCCGAAAATCGATAACACTAATTCCTATATATATATTTAATGATTTTTTCACTTGGCGCGTAGTCACTTCCGTGACTCTCGATATTATTTTACAAATGAAAAATAATGTATTCTAAATTCTACCTATAAGTAAAACCAAAATATCATTTTACTCGCGTACTATATTTTATTTTAATAAATAACTATAATTTCTTTTCAAATAGTGTATACCAGCGGTTCCCAAAGTGTGCGCCGCGGCTTCCTCATGGGGGGCGATGAAATGTTATAAAATTTTTATAATGTTGGAATTTAATGTACAGTATTTGTTAGAGTTTGACATAGGGCGCCTTGGGAAAATCTGCATTTAGCAAGGGTACCTAGAATCAAAAATGTTTGGGAATCACTGGTCTATACTCGTATATAAAATATTAGATTTCGTACAGATTACAGATTTAATACCTGGGGGTTTAGAGTATGACATATAAACGATAATTACAATAATTAAATAGATTTAGATTTTAATTTTTAGATTAATATTTTTATACTATGGTATTCTCTCCATTAAGCATTAAATAGTACAGTTTATATTTTTAAAATTAAACATGTCATCTCGTCGACATGCATTCGCTCATATTTTCTAAATCTGAATTCTTTGAAAAGTGAAAATATCGAATATTTGTTTCTTTAGTTTTTCTGATATAGTTCGAACTGTTTTAAACAGACATACAGGCAGACAAATAATCTTTATTAGCACCCGACACCGCTAGGCACAATCGGTAACGTTGTACGTACAGTACTGTACATAAGGTACAGTACATTGCAGATACATACAGACTTATAAACAGATACATAAACAAAGAAGAATATAAAAATAAAATTAAGAATAAAGATAACGTAAGTAATAAGACAAAAATCGCGTATTTACAAAGTGNGGTTTCTCCATAAAAAAAAACTTTCTTTTTAGCTTTCTTTGTGCTTGGTCGCCGCCATGTTTGCCTAAGCATAAAAAGCAGTTTCTCGAGATGCTTCCAAAAATACTCTCGAATCACGTTTCCGCTGGCCTCTCATCGTCTGCTCGATTAGAATTTACAAACGTGTTTTGTGAAGCGATTAATACAGTGCTAAAAATAGAAATATTCCGATGGTAAAAGCCTTATGCATTGTCACGGTGTAAGTATACATGTATGTCAGTAACGAGTCTTAAAATTCGTAGAAGTTGCACATGGAGTCTTGAATATAATAAATATTACTTTATTCAGTAATATTATTATAATTAAATATTACTGAATAAAGTAATATTTATTATATTCAAGACTCCATGTGCAACTTCTACGAATTTTAAGACTCGTTACTGACATACATGTATACTTACACCGTGACAATGCATAAGGCTTTTACCATCGGAATATTTCTATTTTTAGCACTGTATTAATCGCTTCACAAAACACGTTTGTAAATTCTAATCGAGCAGACGATGAGAGGCCAGCGGAAACGTGATTCGAGAGTATTTTTGGAAGCATCTCGAGAAACTGCTTTTTATGCTTAGGCAAACATGGCGGCGACCAAGCACAAAGAAAGCTAAAAAGAAAGTTTTTTTTTATGGAGAAACCTTCAAAGCTGATGCCAACGGTGGTAAATCGTCATTTTCCTTCTTTTATATTCTCTCGGGAAATTGGGTAAGAGGAACCTTTTTCGGTGCATTAAAATAAGCATTGTAGAAAATGCCGGAAACCCTGTTCTAGCCTGCCTAATACACACTGAAAATAGGAATGTCTCCCATATAAGGGAGGTCATTTTTCGGTGACGGGTCTATAGTCATATCTAGCATCTTTGGCACGTTTCTTTATTACGCCATTCTGTTACTACGTATTATTTATTTACAAATTTTCAATATTATAGCATATAGCCTTCTTCTCTTGGGATTGGTTTAACATATAAAATACATTATCTTAATAAAAAATTTAATGCAAAAATAAAAGAAAATGCATAACAAAATGAAATGACAAAGAAATTACAGAAAAAATACTTTATAATGAGAAGATATAAAATAACAAAATAAATTTGAAAAATTATCTGTGAATAAGTTTCATTATAAACTATATTTATCTCGACACTTTGAAAAGAGACATATATTTGCTATATTAAAGTAAAAAAGAAATAACGTAAAATTTAGATGTTACAATTAAGAGAAATTATGAATATTACGTACGATATATGCAATCTGTATTTAATTTTATACTTCCAGTAATATTTATTACATTCTAAAATAAAAATTAATTTGATTCATATTTTAGAAATAATAAAATTTATGACTTTAGATTTTAATTTTTAGATTAATATTTTTATACTATGNGCACTGTTCGACGACGCCATTGCTTAAGCTTGTTTTCATCGTGGAGCGGTACATCGAACGGCGGGCGCATGTTTCCTGATAAATTATTTTTCTTGGAAAAATTTGCTGAACTTTGGAGACATCATTAATATAAATATAATTTTTATGGCCGTTAAATAATAAACGGTTTTTAGTAGGTCTGCTGCTCGTTTAAACTCAACGGTTTGTGCAATGTCCGCTATTGGTCTAGATTCGACCAATCCTGTCGCGACACGAGTCAGCGATTACGTTTTACCGTGTTATAAGAGTATCCTTTAGCGTGTTATACGAACACGTTTGCAATTTTTTCGCTGTGTTATATGAATCAGTGTTATATGAACCCGTGTTATAGGGAGTCTACTGTATATCTGAGATTTTGTTATTATTCTAATAAAATGTTAGATAAAGACAGTTTAAAATTAAAATCGTCATCTAAACTATTGTGATAATATTGTAACAAACATTTCTTAAAAGTTTAGAAAAAATTAAAATTTTGTTACTGATTGAAGCTTATAACAGATACGAGCAGTTATTTATCGTGACATTGTCATAATGATCTCCATCTCAAATTAGTAATGTCTTGCCCATGTACAATACTGTACATCATACTTTTCCTTTAACAATAGTCATGCCGGTCATCTATTAACTGCTTTTAGGAGAACATTTGAATTGAAATAACATAACTTCCGGTGCAAATTGAAAGTTAGTATATAGTCAATCGGAATTTCCTGTTTCTAAGGTTTCCGTTTCTCTCTTGACTTTTATCTATTTAACTCTGTTCTCGAAATTAAGGAAGGACAGACAATAATTACATTTTCAAAAATTGTATAGCAGTTTATACATTAGAGTTTATTTGCGGAAGTAGCTTCTTGCCCTTAATTGGGCTGAAATTTGAAAAAAATTGTAGACCTATAAATTCCCATTACCTATTGATGTGGAGAGCATATATTTTAAATTAAATAAATTAAGGATATGATTAAAAATTGTAGCCCGACATTATGACGATGTCACAATAAATAATTGCTCGTTTTATCTTCTAATATTGATGCCTAGTTAGGCCTTGTACCAGAATCATATTAAAAGACAAAATTAAAATTTATGCTTTGAAAAGCATTTTTCTTTTATTAATAAGCTAATCAACCATTTTATTATTTTATGAATATATATATATTCATAAAATAATAAAATGGTTGATTAGCTTATTAATAAAAGAAAAATGCTTTTCAAAGCATAAATTTTAATTTTGTCTTTTAATATGATTCTGGTACAAGGCCTAACTAGGCATCAATATTAGAAGATAAAACGAGCAATTATTTATTGTGACATCGTCATAATGTCGGGCTACAATTTTTAATCATATCCTTAATTTATTTAATTTAAAATATATGCTCTCCACATCAATAGGTAATGGGAATTTATAGGTCTACAATTTTTTTCAAATTTCAGCCCAATTAAGGGCAAGAAGCTACTTCCGCAAATAAACTCTAATGTATAAACTGCTATACAATTTTTGAAAATGTAATTATTGTCTGTCCTTCCTTAATTTCGAGAACAGAGTTAAATAGATAAAAGTCAAGAGAGAAACGGAAACCTTAGAAACAGGAAATTCCGATTGACTATATACTAACTTTCAATTTGCACCGGAAGTTATGTTATTTCAATTCAAATGTTCTCCTAAAAGCAGTTAATAGATGACCGGCATGACTATTGTTAAAGGAAAAGTATGATGTACAGTATTGTACATGGGCAAGACATTACTAATTTGAGATGGAGATCATTATGACAATGTCACGATAAATAACTGCTCGTATCTGTTATAAGCTTCAATCAGTAACAAAATTTTAATTTTTTCTAAACTTTTAAGAAATGTTTGTTACAATATTATCACAATAGTTTAGATGACGATTTTAATTTTAAACTGTCTTTATCTAACATTTTATTAGAATAATAACAAAATCTCAGATATACAGTAGACTCCCTATAACACGGGTTCATATAACACTGATTCATATAACACAGCGAAAAAATTGCAAACGTGTTCGTATAACACGCTAAAGGATACTCTTATAACACGGTAAAACGTAATCGCTGACTCGTGTCGCGACAGGATTGGTCGAATCTAGACCAATAGCGGACATTGCACAAACCGTTGAGTTTAAACGAGCAGCAGACCTACTAAAAACCGTTTATTATTTAACGGCCATAAAAATTATATTTATATTAATGATGTCTCCAAAGTTCAGCAAATTTTTCCAAGAAAAATAATTTATCAGGAAACATGCGCCCGCCGTTCGATGTACCGCTCCACGATGAAAACAAGCTTAAGCAATGGCGTCGTCGAACAGTGCACACTCGGTAAGTAATCTTACAATTTTTTGTTTGTTTTTGTATAACATAGTTTATATAGATTATTTCCAAAAAATTATATGTGATTTGGAAGTGTTGAGTCAAATTAATCTAGAATCGATTAATTTTATGGAAGAAAACCTTTCAAACTGCCGTAGCCGCTAAACTGCACACGTGCCGGGCTGTGATTGGCTCATGTATTTAAGTGACTCGTACAACACGGAATTCATATAACACGAAACGTATCTACCGTGTTATAGGGGGTTTACTCTATTTAGCTTTATACATTACTATTGGTTATTGGTAGTTGTTTTTTTTATTTATAAAAAATATTACACGCTAAAATATTAATTAAATTTGAGCATTCTAAAAAGTTTGTGGAAACAAATAATAAAAATAGCTTCAAATAAAATATTACAAAAATATTTTTGAACTTATTTAATGTAAAGAAACATAATAATTATATTAATAAACTAACAATAAATCGAATAGTGTAATTTATTTATTTATTTATTATATACTATACTTAAGTTTTAAAAAATAATTTAAAGGAATAATAGTTTAATAATTTTACAACACAAATTTTTTTATAAATATATGTTTTAAAATTTTTCAAGCAGTCGATTATTTCCTCTAATGACCAAAACTCTAATGACCAAACCTCTAATTTAAAAACATTGTTCTTATATATTAAATCAGTGTAAAAAATAATATTGTTATAGAAAAATAAAACATAGAAAGACTTTGAATGGATCAGTGGACTTTTCAACGCAAAATAAATTTCATAATTTAATCCTTTTGTTCAAAAAATCTTAATATAAAATTATTAATTACCAAAATGAAAACGTTGCTAATATATCAAAGAACAAACAACTTTTGATTTTTATCAGTTTTAATCGCGTATTTCTTTTACAAATAATCAATCTTATTAACCGAATAACCAAAACTTCTAATTAGATTAAGTCATTTAGAAACTGTCATGTCGGGTTTTTTTTGGTCTATTTTTTATTGTGAACCTCACAAAGAAATGATCAATCAATTTATAAAACAAAAGTCTTTCGATCTAATTCTCAATATTTATGGCTTCAACGTTAGATACGTTCTATTTCCCCAATTTAATTAAATCTGTATTAAAGATTAAATAAAACATTAACAAAAATGTAATTAAAACTTAACTTTAATGCGTTAAATAATTTAAAATAAATATTTACAATTTCTGAATGGTAAATTAATCCTGTAATAAAAGAGCTTTGTCAAATTAATTACTTGGAAATTTTTGAATTTTTCTTTTATTTATCAATATAAATTGCAAACTGCAGTTGAATTATTCTTTTAATTAAATGCTGATTTTCGTTAGTCAATAAAAGTATATCTGATTTTTCTTTCTTATTGAAGTTATGTAATTTGCAGATTTTGGTTGAAAAAATTATTAAAAGTTAAAATATTTATATGTCATACGTTTTTACTTGAAAATGTTTTTTTAAAAGAAGGTTAAAGTTTTAAGCGATATATAAAGAAGTCTAACAACATTTGACGTTTAATTAAATAGAGAAAAAGATCAATAAGAGTTAAAAGAAATAAAGTTTGTTTCAGTGATCTGGAACAATCTTCCTTTTCTATCGGCAATTCAATTGTCAAGACAGGTGTGTAAAGACGATGTTTTATCTCATTTCTACTTAGAAAATATATAGATAGCGAAGTTTTTGATTGTTTATATAACTCGTATATAAAACAACTGATTTATTTCAGTTAAAAAAATTAATAAATAATAAAGTTAGTAATAGATAATTTCATTAAAGTATTAATTTAGATAATAAAACTTTTACCTCTTAAAGTTTTCATAATAATAATTTAAATCAAACAAAACATTCTACTGGTACTATATTCTTTAATATATTTTAATTATATCAATAAGAAATAGGAATGAAGCAGGAAAAATTGATTGGATTTGTGACGAGATGTACAGTACTTGATCACACCAGCTTATTAAGCTGACTTTGTCCATTACGAAAAAGTATGACGTAAAATGGCGTCTATCAACAAGATAGGACGAGCAAAACTACAATTCGAACTATCATATATGATTAGAGTCCCGAGCTTTTTAATATGACAGGAGTCAGTTGTCCGGCCGAGTAGGGAACTGAAAAGGCGTTTATAAAAATCAGATTCATTCGGGTATAAATAAAATTTAAATTATTATTTTTTAATTATTCAGAAATACAGAAAAATACAGAAAAAATACAGAAAAATACAGAAATACAGAAAAAATCACTCATTTTTATATATTCAAAAATCTATATTTTGTTGATTCAAATTGTTTATTCACATCCGACTAATTGCATAACGTTAATACAGACGGACTATTTATTTATTTTCTTGTGATGCTTTGACATATATAAAACATATTTATATTGAAATAATACAAAATAGTGATAAACATTCATAACATCCATTGGCATATTTTACATTGAAATAAGTATGTAAATGGAGATTAAGTTATGTTCCTCATAAATTTAAATCAGAATTTATGAAATATTCTATCCTCTATTAAGATTACTTATTTATATCGATGTTCTTACGTTTTAAGAAACTCATAATAAACAAATATGTGTTAAATAAAATTATGTACAGGATTTATAAATGCTATACAATTTACACTTTACTATATTAACAACGTAAGAAAGAATATAAATATTTGACAAATATTTTAAAAAATTGTCATAAAAATTGTTAGGAAATGATATCTAATAAATATATTCATTATCGATCACATTTTTACATTATTAAAATACACATGTCAATATAAATTTATGATAGATAAAGAAGTTCTGCCGGAAACATTATATTTATATTTATATATTGTAAAATAACAGAATTTTATGTAAATGTGATCACGTTGCTTCCGGAAAAATAGTTGAAGACTTGGAAGAATAAACTTTAAATGATATCGAAGGAAAAAATTACTAAAAATCTATATTTTTTTTATCGTGTTAATAATTTATCGATCACGAACATATTTTTAGACACTGATTTTAAATTTCTATCAAACATAATACCGACATAACCATTTTTATTTCATAATATATAAAAAAGAATTTTAAAAGAAATGAATTATTTTTCTGATTGTAAAATTTTAAGAAAAAAGAAATTTATATAAAAATCCTGTATGTAAATTCAATATTAATATTTATGACACACAAAAACAGTAATACTATTTAAGAAAATGTTCTTATGTCTTTTAATTATTTTTCAGTGAAAGAATTTTTAAAAGTTTTCATTATTCTATTAAAAAACAAATTAATAAACTTATCAAAATAAAATATTCTCAATATTAATCACAACTTTTTTCAGTTATTAATTAGAAACAAATATTTGAAACGAAATTTAAATTTTTATTATTAATACTTATGTCATCCATTTTTATTCGCTCTTCAGTCATTTTATATTATGGTATCTAAATTACAATACAGTTAAGATGCAATTTCAATTTATTTTTCCAAAATTTCACAAAATTTACAATTTATCAAAATAATTTCCTACGTATCCATCTTTACCAGGAAATTATTTTGATAAAGTTTTATTATCCAAAATTCAGAAAGTTTTAAGAATTGGCTAGAATAGATTTTTGTCTTTATATAAAGATAGCTATTGGAATAAAGAGACATCAGATTTCTTTGAAACATGGAAAGGAACGAGCTTAGAATTTACCATTCGAAATGCAGAAGGATGATAAAAAGGAAAACAGATTGAAGACAACATTCTTTTTGGTTCAAAGAAAAGGTTTATGTAACAAATCTCATAAAACACAAAACTTTGTTATGACATATTAAATCTAGACAGAACACATCTCTAACCTAAAAGAAATATTTCTGAATTGATTTTTAAAGAAAATAAACTTTTATGTGTGAAAAACGATTCAT
>NW_019387140.1:0-6782 GCF_000671375.1 Centruroides sculpturatus | reverse complement strand
CACGTGAATAAGTTGAAGTTACATCCTTCTAACAGGAAAAGTAACTTTCGTTATCATGGAATTATAACAAAACCTGCCAATTCAATATAAATGGAAAAAAAATATTATATGGAATTGAACGAAAATGAAAATTTGCTTGATAATTCAACTACGCTTGTTGGAGAACAATAAAAACACTACACTCAACAAGCCACTAATAAAACTCAACTGCCTAACCTATAACCAAAGTCTCCTTTTAATTTGTTTTTAAAAAAAAAGCGCTTGACAAACTTGCCCCGCATGCCGAAGTTGCCCCGGTCTCCCCTAAACAAAAAATTAGTTCTTTGTAAAAAAATTTTAAATATTTACTACTTTTTATTAAAACAAAAGTTAAAAATTCCGTTAAATAGATCAAATCTCTAAATTTTTACAATATTCTATCAATTTCAAAAACAAAATTTTGTTTGAAAAAGTTTTTTCAATGTTATATTTCGTCCATTTATAAAAATTAAGATTTTTGTATATAATAGTTAATCTATAGAGAAGTTTCAATCTAGTTGAATAAAATATTCAATTCCCTCTATAACTCAAAATTATATACAAAACACTAACTATAAGTTAAAATATTTGTAAATCTTCAACATTTTCAATGGAAATTATTATTTTATTCATTTGGAATTTGATCAAATTATCCAATAAACAAATAGATTATTTTTTTCAACAATTAGCATACAAATAAAATTGCAGTAACTCCTCGTTATATCGCGCTTCGTTATATTATTCATTCGGATATATCACGTTATTTTTTTATCTTCCAATATAAAAATGTCTTAGTCAATAATGGATAGATACATCTGATCTATCGCTTATTTGGTTTGTCTACATACATACACCATATAACGAGGGGGCTATTATATATGAAGTCATCACTATAAAAACAATAAAATGAAAATATATAATAATTTAAAGAGCAATTTATTTCTATAATTAAATGAGGCAAACAGATAAAGCTTGAAAAGAAATGTTTTTTATCGTATTAAAAATGCCACACAAACATATATATATATTTTAAATCTATGCATACAAAGGATTATCTTGATATTAATATTAAACTATTCGTAACTGTCTTATTGAATAAAAATTGTCAGTTTGTTTTTAAAATTCTGAAAATTTTCCAATGCAGAAAAGAGATTTACGCACATTCGGTTTGATATATCTAAATTATGTTTCAATGTTGCCTTATTATTCAATTCTGGAATTTAAAAATGCCAAATTCAATAAAAATTTATTGTGAGAGAAAAGGTTGTGAATTATTTACAATGTTTTTCCTTTTTTAAAATCATATTCAATTTAAGACGATTTTATATTATTTTATTATGTTACTATGAATTTTTATTAATATAAATTATCTAACACTTTTTAAATAGATCCATATTTTAAAAGATAATTTTTAGAAACTTGCCTTTACCTTCATAATATATTATTATTAATTTTATTCCCTATATTATATTCTTCCGTAAAAATTTTGCATTTATACGTTAAAAGGAATAAATTTAAAATATTTTAAATACTATTTTGTACCTTTTTCAAATTGATTTTTGATTATTTAAAATGAATTGACTCTTCTATATTTTCAGTTTTCGATCCTTCATGATTTAACTTTCTCGAATCAAAATAAATCTAATCGAATTTAAAATATTTCATTTTTAAAATCGCTTCCATTAATTTCATTTTAAATTCCTGACAACACGATAAAGGATTCTTCTGTTGTCTCGCTCACCAGTGGCCGAGTACATAAAACTAATGAGGTGAGCACTGATAGTTGATCTCGGGTTTTCGCTTGACCAACAGCTGACTAAGTGGAATTTTCCAGGTTTTACTTACGTATTTAACACTTAAATATGGGCAAATTCCCCCCAAAAAACCAAAGTTCTCCCGCGAGACTATTCCTTTGCAGCTTGTCTATGTGTTGCATTGGCTTATTCCATCGCACCATTTTACTCTTCTACTACCTCAAGTCTATTACTTCAACTTTAGATGTAGTTCGTCCTCTGAATTTTCATAATAATTCAAATTGGACTTTATTCTTTACCCAAATTATCAATTTCTCTTATTATGATCATTAATTATAATTTCAATTTTATATTTGAAATATTCAGTCAATATTAACAGGATAAACAAATCTTTTCAGGTACTTTATCAAAATATATCTATATATTTGCTTGAAATGACACCTAAAAGAAAAAAATAAATAAACCGTTCATATCGTTCATCCATATTCATGTAAGATCGTTTATATAATGCATTGTAAATTCTTATAACAAATCCAATCCTTTCATAATTCTATGAACGAATAAACAGCAGTAAAACTGACAAATTTACCACAATTTTATCGTATCTTATTAATGAAAATTGGTTAAAAATATATAATAAAGATAATCGTTCTATACCCTCGGATTTGTTTAGTGTTAGATTAAAAAAAAGCGAAATGTTGATATAAACAGGAAGAACATAATAAAGACAAATGTGCTCACGTTTTCATTATCAGAGAAAGGGAGATCACGTTATCAACAGGTTTCGAATATATAGTAGGAAGATAAACAATTGTAAACTTAGTTACAAATAATAGCTTCTTGTCCTGGTTGTATTGATGTCTTCTATGTGAGCATAAAATTGCTATAACGGACTTATCATACAAAATAAACGGCGAAGCTGTAAACAGAACTGAAGAGGGATATAATACCCGAAGTGCATATTCTGTTTGATTAAAGCCTATTTTTACACTATTTCGCTGTTTTTCCTGTATGATAAGTCCGTTATAGCAATTTTATGCTCACATAGAAGATATAGTTACAAATACTTTAAAGTCAGCTAGAAATACAAAATATAAATATTATTTTATACAATAAATAGTTAGATATTTAATCTATCAAATAATTTGAATTGTTTCATTTTTACTACAAGTTTCTGTTTTTGTAATCTAAAGGAACCTTAAAAAGATTGTTCGATGCACTGATTATTTAGCAGAACAGAAAAAAAAAACGATTGAAGTATTCGTCATTTCTTTCTCTCCGTGATAGATACAGTACATTTCGTTTTGTGGTGCTATATAATATGCAAACGTATTGTTAAACATGATCCAGATAAGACATAAGAATTAGCATTTGAACAATCATTATTATTCATTCGATATAAAATATTCTATTTAATAAACATTACCTTCTTTAAAATTGGAATGATTTTCATATTTAAAGAAAGAATTAATAATAAATATTACGTCTTTTGATCCTATCTTCACACAGCAAACGTTTTTCTTTTTACATTGAAGCATTCAATATTTAAAGAATGATTAAAAATATTTCAAATTTTAATAAAAAATTTACATGAGTAATCCGGAAAGCTTAATAAATATTTTATGGTATTTTATATCCGGAAGATAGATAAAGAAAATAATTATTTTAAATAAATTAATAGATAGAATTTAAAAAAAAAACACACTTTCTAAATTTTAATATTAGTGAAAACATTAATATATATTTACATCCCGTTTCTTTACGTGTCCAATACCTAAATACAAGCTAGTTTTTCTTAGAAAATGCTTCCGAGAGGTACACCCTTTGGCAGATCGCTCTCGTATTGTGTTTTCTTATCTCATCAAACCAAATCATATGTAGGAGTTAATTATGTTCAAAATGTTTGTAATTTAAATGCAATGGAAAGAAAGTATGCTGTATAATTACTGTACAAAATCCATGTTACACGAAAATAGAATGTTTACAAATTTCTTTGAATATTCCAGAACAAACGGAAGACAATGTTTTTATTAAATTATTTATCTCATTTGTTTTGACTCTAGTTAACTTATAATAAAAACATTTTACCAAGTGACGTTATAACGTTTAGATTCAATTAGCTGTAGCACGATCCATTTTAAGTAATTACTACAATTCATTTATTCGTACTTTTCTGCTTTTACTCAATTAATGAAATGAATTTCCTTCGTTATTTATATTTTATACAATTTTTTACCAGAAAGCGAAAAATTCATTGGAAATAGACTTATGTGTTAAAATCTAGAACGAATCAAAGGCCCTCATTCTCTATTTAATAAAGATTTACATTCTTTTAAATATACAATTTTTAAATTCCAAAATACACTTTATTTAATAAAACATTCTTCACTACTGTAATATTTATCTAAATTATTCAAACGGCATCCAAAATTTTACTTTGATGCACTTGTCAAAAAACTTCTAAATGATTTTATCAATCAGATTTAGTACTAGTTTCTTGATAGGAGGAGTTCTTAGGATAATTTACGTTATACAGAATTTAAATTTTACAGACAATTCAATAAAAAATATAGGTGTAGATTATATTATTGATATTCATAATTTTAATTACAATTACAGTTATATTTTGGACGTGATCGTGATTTTTTAATAATTTAATTAATGTATTAATTAGTACAGGAATATTTAATGTAAATTAAATAGAAACTTTTACTAATAAAATTTTATACTATTTTATTTAATAATTTTTCAATTCGAATGATTACATGTGATTAAAAGTCTATTAAAACTTTTTGCCATATATGATTTAAGGGAAATTAGATGTTATATTAAAAGGCATTTCCCTTTATTATTATTTTTTTTAATTCTGAAATTTCTCAAAATTTATAATTCATTCCATTTCATTATTTCCTGATTTAATTAATGAAAATTTAATTTGATTTATAAGTTTTGTTCCATCTCGTTTCTGTATATAATCGAATTGGGAGAAACTATAATTGATAAAATAATGACGTCGATTACCCAAAAGGATCATCAACAATCCATACATCCAACATGATGATTCCATAAAAATATGTCATATTTCTTATATTACAACATTATAACGTTTTCTTTTCCTTTTGGTTCACTTCATTCTTTCTCTAAGACGGAAAAATATTGTGGAAAAAAGCTCCATAAAATATTTTCAAGACGAAATAATAGTAAATTTATTACTTTATAGCTACTATACCCTGTATATTAAATAATGCAAACAATAATAATTACATAAAATAAATTATGCATTATCAAATAAAATAGAACTTCGATCATTGCAAAAATAACAAGTAAGATATAACTTTTTTTAAATTTATATCATTTTTTTAATAAAAATTCTAAATTATTTATCGCATAAATACATCTAAATGTTCTTTAATAATAATTAATAAGCACAAATTCCCTGATAGATTGTTATTAATATGACAAGTGTCAAAATTAAATTACATCTAAAAATAGTTAATTTAGGTAATATGATAATTACATTAGTTGTGATTCTGTCACTAATGCGATTATAAATTAAATAAATGATTTCATTTTTGTTGAAATATATCTTTGCATCTTGATTTTAAAAAGTTATCATTCTTCGTATGTAAAAGAAAAGTATTTACTGACAGAGTTAAATTAGCGTTAATTGCACGACGTATTGGTATGAAGAAAAATGATGGCTCACAGGAGAGAAATCTCTTAAAATAGTAACGTACGTCAACAAATTAATTCTTAAAACTGTGTCGCAAACTTAATTTATAATTTAAATAAATATATAATGATGATAAATATAGTAACAGAAATATTCTGGTAAAATTACTGAAAGTAATGTAAATGACACATTAAATTGTGTATAAACAAGCTAAAATAATTTTTATAGTAGGAGAACATTGTATTTTAATTATAACTAAATGTAAATGTAATGTTAATATATCTATTAAAAATATCGAATTTATTTTTTCAAAAATTACATATTTAATATGTAATTTTTAGACATTCAATAAATTTTATTTGTTGTCCACTTTTTTAATTAAAAACGACAAATAAATTTATTTAAAAATCAAAAGCATCTTTGTATAAATATTATGATAATTTTTAAGCCTGTATTAAAAAATTGCCTATGATTTTTATTTTTAAAAATTATTCCTTATGATTTAACATTTTTAAAAGATAAAATCGTTAATATTTAAAATATGCATCGAAAATATGTTTTTATATCCACGTATTTAGTCTAATATACAGGAAATCACATACTATTGATATTTTTAGTAATATTATCAATTTAAAGTAAAACATCATCTAAAAATATGCTTGTAAATTTTCTTAAACTGTCTTTAACACGAGTAGTTTGAAATACTTCTTCGCGTTATCATATTTGTATATGATAAAAATAAAACTAAACTCGGTTATTTTATTTTATAAATTTATTTAATAGTTTAAATAAACTCATAAATAATAATATAGTTAAATAAATAGAAATAGTTAAAAACGCAAATATTTTTTTAATTATGAAATTGCTTTATGTGAAATAATTTTCAAGAAAAACTTATAATTACACAAGCATTTTTACATTATCTTATAGTTCCTCTTGTTCATTGTTAAAAATATATTATAAATTTTTAATCAATATATATATATATAATACAAAAAAATACCTTCAAAGATAATTTGGTGATAAAATTGCCTGGACAATAATTGTAAAATTAATAAACAATTTTATCAAATGTATATTATATTTTTATTTGTGTCGTCACCGGAAAGAAGTCCTGTATAACGAGACGGGCGGATGAGCAGCCTAAAATAAAAGCTTGACTCCGCCATAAGATTGTTATTTTCCTGTGGTGTGAGAAAGGACATCGAAACACTCGTTATTGTATAGTCTAAATTGTTTATTAATTTTATAATTCATTGATTTTATGTTATAACACAAGTAGTTTTGTATTATAAAAGATATTCAGTCCAAGTATCAAAAATAACTTTTATGTATTC
>NW_019387139.1:15215-17848 GCF_000671375.1 Centruroides sculpturatus | reverse complement strand
ACTTTTAAAGTTGCAAAATGTTTTAAAATTTAAATATTCTAATTGATATTATATTAGGAACTTTGTCTTTAATGAAATAACGAAGTGATATAATTTTTAAATTTAACATTTTCAGTATGTGAGGAATAACTGATTTACAAGTTACTGTAATTAACAATGTAATAGCACTAGAAAGCACTCCTCCTCTAATTTCTTCAAGAAAATTTCTAGGAAATAAGTAGGATTCCACAATCCCTCCTTGAAATTTACCATTTGATCTGCAAGCTGAAACACTGAAATGGAGTAAAGACTATGAACTATTTACTTTTCCAGTTGTTTCATTTAATAGCATTCCTCACAACACACAATAAGTCCAGTAAAAAATTTAATATAAACACAGAAAATATCTTTGACAAACATTTTCAATCAAAAATGGATCATCATTCAGGTCAATCAATGTTTTAAATTGAAATTCATTAAAAAACAAATTATAATTTTAAAAAGTCTGGAATAAAGGTTTTTAAAAATATAAAAATAAAATATTGTATAAAATAAAGTTTGATAACAAAATTCATGCTATTTAAAATAATAAAAGAAATAAACTAGCAACAAAAATCAATGTCTCTTCATATAGATGTAAAATGGAAAAATATCTTCATATAGACTGGAAAGTAACTTATACATTTTCGTGTAATTTTTCTGTAGTTACAAACAATAACAAAGTATCAATGTATTTTGTGTGTTCAAAAGATTCGTTATTTTCAAAATTTTATTAACATTCAAAAAAGCATTCCATTTTTTAAGTAGACTTGAAGATCTCGTCTTGATTGAAAACATTTGTTTTTATAGTTTAACAATACTAAAAATAAAAGAAGGTTCTAAGTGGATTGATGCTTTCATTAATAGATGTAAAATTACATAGTAACAATTAAACCATGATGATCTAATATACTTTTATGATAAAGTACTGTCAAGCATATGAGATGCTTTTCTTCATCTATGTAGTTTATGCACTCACTTTAAGATCAGCTCAGTATACTGTATTTCTAATGCTTCTAGAATTCTGAGATGGTCTGTGTGCAGGGATTGTCTGATGATATGCTGGACAATCTCAAATGCTGCTAAAATTTTCTGTGACATATATGGACAAGGATATAGTGTGTTTCCAGTTCTCTATCATAGTATTGATTAGGGTTTCTCAAACAGGATCTGGTTGTTTTTTAACCCGGGAAATCATGCAAATTTCTTAAAAGTTTACTTTTTTCTTATTTTGTGTTAAGGTTGAGGAAATTTTGCAAATAGAAAGTATAATTAACTCAAACTGTCAGAATACATTTGTATTTATTAATTTTTTAAATCTTTGCTCATTACGGCATGTCACAAATGGTCAATAAATAATCAATATGTAGCTTATTTGTGGCAGGACTAAAAATTCTTTACTTGTCAGAACCTGTAATATCTGGAATAATTGTGCTTATGCTGTCTTAATTTTTAACCATGCCGAGTAGCTTCAATAACTGCATAATGCCAGATTGTGCAAAATGAGCAAGGATACAAACGAGTATGAAGTCTGCAAGTATGAAGTTTTTCTTCATAAACCTGATTATTAAAGACAAACCAACTGCCCAATTATTGGGCTATAAGCTTGATGTTTCTATTAAAGCAGCAGAGGTAGACAAATCAAGAATACTAGAGAGCAAAAGAAGTACTACAATCTCGAAAACAAATTAGAAATCTTCCAAGCTACATGTGAAAAAAACACATAACATCTGTATTCTATTAAATGCATTAAACACGATTCCACTCTCATCAATTGAATCAGAAAGGGCATTCTCTGTAGCAGAACTTCTCATTACTAAAATGAGAATCAGATTGAATGATTGAAGATTGATCATCTTTGCTTTTTAAAATCTTATTACAAAAGTTTACAATAATATTTTCTATTGTTTTATTTAAAAAACAAAAATTACCTTTTAAGTTAGAAGTTTGATCTAAATTCATTTTTTTTTTGTTTGTTTTGTTGTATGCTGTTTCCAGCACACACTAATACATTTTTTCTATTTGTGAAAATTTCTACATAATTCAAAGGTAATTTTTAATATACAGGCATACCTCACCTTACGTCGGTAATTGGTTCCAGGAGAGGCGACATAAGTTGAATCTACTTGTCACTAGGCTAAACCATAAATTACCATTCCCAGTTCTGTATTTTATTTATTAATGCATTTTCATAATATATGGTTAATAAGGATCTATTTTAAGCTTACAAACAAATAAATTTTAGTTTTTAATATAGTACAGAAAAAAGTAATCTATATTTACATGTACCGTAAATACCCATGCATGTACTGTAAATACAGTACATACTTGTAAATGTATATACAGTAGAGCGTCGATTTTCCGAAAGTCAATCATCTGAAAGAATTCCAGTCGGCAAATTTAAATTTTCGCCAGTGCTGTGGCACTTCAATCTTTGGCTATGTCTTCGGCTACTCAAATATTTTACGTTTTTGATACTAAAGTAACATCTGAAGTATAATTTTTTATTGTTTTTATATTTTTCAATAAATTTATTTTGTTTGTACAAAATAAAAAAATAATTTTTAACGATACAATAGTCTTTGTTAGGCTTAACATCGACGAAAATTCAACGC
>NW_019387139.1:0-9203 GCF_000671375.1 Centruroides sculpturatus | reverse complement strand
TATATAAATTAGGTACTGTACATATAATTATAACAGTATTATATATAAATTAGGTACTGTATATATAATTATATATTAACTTAATTTATTGTAACTTTATTATAATTATATATATTTTTTCCGCCGCATAGCGCCACGCTACGGAGATTTTACGCTAACTATCGTCTGTAGAGTATGTAAATTAGGTACCGTAAGTCTAATACAGTACTGTAATTTTATACATTTCTTGTGAAAGAAACATTTCTTATTCAACGGCGATTAAAATTATTTATATTAATGATGTCTCCAAAGTTAAACAAAGTTTTCGCAGAAAAATAACTTATCAGAAATTGTGGCCGCCGTTTGGTGTGCTGCTCCGCGACAAAAACAAGCTTAAGCAATGGCGTCATCAAACAGTGCACACTCGGTAAGTAATCCTACAATTTTTTGTTTATAGCATAGTTTATATGGATTATTCCCAAAAAAATATACGTATTTTGGAAATGTTGAGTCAAATTAGTCTAGGAATTGATTAATTTTATGGAATAAAACTTTTCAAACAGCTGTATTCTGTAAAGTGCATACGTGCCGAGCTGTGACTGGCAAGGACTCGTACAAAATGGATTCATAAAGAACAGAACGTATCTACCGTGTTATAGGGGAGGCGACTGTATTCAAATGAAAAACCTATAATGAAATTAAAAGGAAAAAAAACTACCAATTTAGAAAATTTCAAAATATCTGTTTTGTTGATTTGTGGAATACACTTCAACAAATGAAAATTTTTATTAGTGACATATAAAGATATAAATTCTTTAAACTCGTCACTATTTATAATAAAATCTGTCTAAATAGTCTGTTTAAAAGTATGGAAACAAGAATGGAATCTAAAATTGACCAGCTAATAATGAACACAAATCTGACAGAAGACAAACTAAACAGTAAAATTACAATTTGACAAAAAAAAACAAGATAATGAAATATTTTAAGATTGAAAAAAATAATTAATTACTGATTATTGCATATATTGTATTATATTAAAAACAAAAATCAGTAGTTTATCATGAGAGAGTTTATTTAAAAAATTTATTAAATGAAAACAAAAAAAAGTCCTATAACAATTCTGGTTAAAGCACAGACTAGTATTGTATTGAAAAAATTTAATTAGTAATTATAAAAATAATATTAATGAAACTGTGTTTAAAAATGAACAAAGTTAATTTCTTCACTTTGTAAAATGTTATATAAAATATTTAAATATATCCACAAAAATGTATAAAGTATTACAGAATGAGTGAATTGTAGTACAGTAGAGTCCAGGAAACTCAACTATATAATTCAACATTCCGTAAAACTTATTGTTAGAAGAAATTACATATAATCTAATTTTACTTATATAACTTAATACTAGTTCAATGTTAGCTCAGGATATTCTTCAATGTTTTAATTTTTGAAGTTAGACTCGAAAATATTAATGTTTATGTAAATAGTCTATCATTAAATCCTTTTCACACAACCACAAAAGACACAGTTATATTGGTTAGAAGATAAAACTTCTTTAAAAGACAAATAATAAAAAGGTAAAAAATTCACAATGTTTAAAAATGATCAAATGCCAGCCTTTTATTGTACAATCTGACGTTTTTTACATTAAAAACTTAAGTATCTTCTCACCAACCATCAAGTCCTTTGCCAAATTTTATAACTGGTTCATCCCTCTAGTGGCAGTTATGAGTAAATCATTTTCATTTGCACAAATTCACAATGTTCAATGTTAACTCAGGATATTCTTCAATATTTTAATTTTTGAAGTTAGTATATTATTAATTTGGCAAAGGACTTAATGGTTGGTGAGAAGATTCTTAAGTTTTTAATGTAAAAAATGTCAGATCCTACAATTAAAGACTGGCATTTGATCATTTTTAAACATTGTGAATTTTTTACCTTTTTATTATTTGTCTTTTAAAGAAGTTTTATCTTCTAACCAATATAACTGTCTTCTGTGGTTGTGTGAAAATGAGTTAATGATAGACTCGAAAATGTTAATATGTTTTTGTAAATAGTCTAACTTCAAAAATAAAAAAAAAACTTAATACTAGGATCAAATAAGTTGTTATTCTTCACTGGTAACACATGATAATAGTATAAAAATTGATTTAGTTAGTTATTTCCTTTAACTTGATAATAGCATAATTCCGTATGTTAACAAAGAATACAACTCTTTTTCCAAGGTGCCACTGCAAAATGCCATGACGCATGCATATGTTACTAACTCGAAAGTAGGCACTGAATAGCCAATATTTTTTTTTTACATTTAACTACAATTATTATTAGCTAGATACCAAAAGTGACCACTAATATGTATATGAATTTTCACATTTAATATATTTACAAAAATCTGCTATTTAGACTAGAATAATCACTGTCATAAAACTCTTCATTTTGGTACATTGTCACCTTTTCTCAGTCCACATTGAGTTTGCAGCACTCCAAACAGTGCACACTCGGTAAGTAATCCTACAATTTTTTGTTTATAGCATAGTTTATATGGATTATTCCCAAAAAAATATACGTATTTTGGAAATGTTGAGTCAAATTAGTCTAGGAATTGATTAATTTTATGGAATAAAACTTTTCAAACAGCTGTATTCTGTAAAGTGCATACGTGCCGAGCTGTGACTGGCAAGGACTCGTACAAAATGGATTCATAAAGAACAGAACGTATCTACCGTGTTATAGGGGAGGCGACTGTATTCAAATGAAAAACCTATAATGAAATTAAAAGGAAAAAAAACTACCAATTTAGAAAATTTCAAAATATCTGTTTTGTTGATTTGTGGAATACACTTCAACAAATGAAAATTTTTATTAGTGACATATAAAGATATAAATTCTTTAAACTCGTCACTATTTATAATAAAATCTGTCTAAATAGTCTGTTTAAAAGTATGGAAACAAGAATGGAATCTAAAATTGACCAGCTAATAATGAACACAAATCTGACAGAAGACAAACTAAACAGTAANAAGGTTTACTGCGTGTAAAACAGTCAAAAGAAATGTTTTTATCATTTAGAAAAATTGGAAAAATATAATTATCGAATATTCATTAACAATTAACTGTTGATTCTTTATTTATTTTTCATATTTTATATTAATAAATTATTTCGAAATTCATATTAAACAATATTAATATAAAGGTAACAATTAGAATCCGTAATTAATTTACAATTATTTTGATGTCATTTAAATGTAATAAGATGAACAGTTAATAACAAATAGTCTACTTTAACAGTATTATTATCGTTTAATTTTCTAACTAGTGAATTATTCCGTGCATATCCCTATCTATCATATACTATTACGTTGCAAATCTATAAATCTTTATTTACTAGATTCAAACATTTGTTATTTTGTATATTCGACATTGTTTGCACTCAAGTTTGACTTAAAAAACCATTTGGGTATCAAACTTTACTCAAAATCGATCTTGTTGACTTGTTTCTTTACTCGATTTTTTTTTCTACATGACATAAAGGGATATTAATCTTCTTCGATAAACCATGATGGCGAAGTAATCAATCCATCAAGAACTTTTTCATTAATGATTCTTCTAGCCGTAGAAACAGAGTGATCTAATGGAAAGTTTGATTATTGTATACACTATTTTAAAAAGAAATAAATATAATAAAGTCCCAAAATGCTCAAGCCAATAACCAATGTAATTATTGTCAATCTTGTGAACAACTTCAAGACTTATTTAGTACTGCATTACTCTCTGATATGTTAAACACTTTTGTAGAATGCTTTTATAGAATGTAGAACACTTTTGTAGTATTAAGATCTCAATATTTCCATTTCATTTTTTTTAAACTATTTAATTATTTCCATTTCATTTTCCTCAGGATCAGTGGTAAACATCACAAAGCAAATATTAAAAAAAAAGAAAAAACTGTCATTGGTTACAATACATAAAACTGAGTTCTAGAAAATGTGATAGCAATTTCATTTGTACTTTAATAAATAAATGTTTCTTGTAAAATTTATATAGTTTTCCATACTGTTAAAAAAAAATTTATTTCAGAATTTCCATTGAAAATTTAGAATAACTAAGTCGAATATATTTGAAGCAGCAATGGGCAAAATAAACTAATAACAAATCTAATAAACATACAATACAATTAAAAAGTTTTGTCATTCCTAAAAAAGACACTTTTTTTTACTAATTACATAACAAATTAATATTTGAATAGTTCCTATTTTTGAGCAACTATTATATATAAAGCAAGAAAACAAAAATCAGTATTTTGTAATTATAAATATTTATTTGCTATGCAATAAGAAATTTCAAATTCCATTTTCTTCTCAGGATTTTTATTTCTACAATATTGTATTATATCAGCAACAGTTGTCAAATAAATAGAAAGTTCCTTTTTCGTTGATTCCATTCTAAATAATTGAATCCTAGCAAGTGACACTCATTACATTTTTTATTTTAAATTACAATATTAAAATAAGAAATGTAGTACTAGAGTAGCATTTTAAAGAAAAGCATAGATTACAATTTATTGTAATCTAACCTCTGATTATATCAACAAAGATAAATATTTTCTAATAATTTGAACTGTTATGATCAAATTTCATATAAAGATAATGCATTAACTGCTGTTATTATTTCTTGTTTTAAATTTACATTGTTATCTGGCACATTTTATACATTGTTTACGAAAGAAATTAAGTATCAGACAAATGCTAATTCATAATGTGAAAAAAATTTATCCTAAAAACTTTATTAATATATAATTCAAAAGTCTCAAATGTATTCTACACTAATATGAAATAATATAAAATTTAAATTACATTATTAAGCAATTTTTAC
The DNA here is from genome assembly GCF_000671375.1 of Centruroides sculpturatus. Classification (NCBI taxonomy): domain Eukaryota; kingdom Metazoa; phylum Arthropoda; class Arachnida; order Scorpiones; family Buthidae; genus Centruroides; species Centruroides sculpturatus. Next base: position 4,346 of record NW_019387139.1, on the reverse strand, counting down.
TATATACAATGATTAAAAACCTTGATTTTTAAACTTTTAGTTGAAGTTTGTAAATATGGCTATTACTAAAGTTATTTCAATTTTTTTAAAAATATTTTTGCAATTTAAATCATTTATATTTAATAAATTACATTACACCAAGTAGTTTGTCTGGTTGATGAGTATTTTCCATATTATAAATTTTATTTTCTTAAAAAGGTCAAAAAATTTACATCATTTAGTCATACTTGAACAAAAAGATATCCATTATTTACAAAAAGACACCCAACAAATTGTCAAGTAATGTAAAATCAATTTTAAACACGCATTTAAATTATACATTTGTATTTATCAAAACTATTTACTAATTTATAAAAATGATCATTCTATAGACACCTGTTTTTAAAAAACTTATGTTAAAAATGAATGAGTGAAGCTCAGAACGAAAAACAAAATCAAAAAAATTCTTTTTAAATACTAGGCCTATCTTAAATCTTTCTCCTTATTTTATTACAAAATTTAAATTACACTGCTTTTTCCATAGCAAAACAATATGAAACTTGTAGGTAAAAAATCTGACAAGTTCATTTATTATAGCATGTGTTTCTAAATCTCTTAAATAAATGAGATTATTTTTGGATTTCTAAGTGAGCATCTGTTGTTCAATAATTATTATTTTTAAAGTGATATATTATAGTATTTTCTTAACATTTCTGAATATTTTATTTTATTATCAGTTCAGACTTCAACCATAAATTAATCTCTAGATTGTATAAAACTTCAAAAATGATTAAAGTTGTCATTTGTTNAACATTCCTGTTTTGATATCTGAAAGTTTTTAGATAACAGATCTAAACTGAGATAATGATATTTTTTCATGTTATGCTAAAAGAATAAAAAAAAAATCACAATTATACATTTAAAAAAAAAAACAAATTACAATTTACAATAATAAAGTTTCTGACTCATTCTTAGAATGTACCTAAAATGAGGAAAAGCAGCTCATGTACAGTACATTAATATAAATTACTCTGCACGAGTATTATGGATTAATCCTTAGATTTTTATATAATAATTACATGTTACATTCATATATATGTTTTTAAATTGAAAAAATATACATGTATACAAGATGTATGTTTTCAACTTCACTGTTTGTTTTTTTCACTGATACATCTGAAGATCAAAACTTTTATTTACAAAAGTTAGGTATACTTTTCACAGAAACATTGTTTTTTGACAAGTTTCCATTGAAAATATAAATTTTCTGGTCAATTTATTCTAGAGAATATTCTGAAATAGACACAATAAATAATTTACTTATACTTGCCTATTATCAAAATAAAATAATGAAAACTGATATATTTTACAAACAACATTAAATGTAAGCAATTTTTCATTTTTATAAGAATGGTTGTGATATAACTGATATCATTCTAATATATACTACAACTTATTTCATTAAAAATTTTTGTAATTATGCAGGGAATTTTAAACAATCATACAATTTATAAAATCAGATTTTTTATAGTAATAAAACTAAAAATTAATTAGCTCCATCCAATATAAATAAAAACAACTAACTAATTTGCACCAAAATTTAACTACAAATTATTGTCAGCACAATGTTGTTCAAACAACCATTCCTAATCAAAAGCATAAGAGTTCTCTGCCATACAAACCTTCTACATCATAAAGCATTGCAAATCCTAAAAAAATAAAATCAATATAAGGTAACCCTCATATACTGTGGTAGTTAAATAATGCAACTTTTTGTGAAAACTATGTGAGTGAGACCCACATTACATATAAAAAGTGAGTTTATGTTCCAAAATGTTTCTTTTAAAAATAAATTTTATCTGTCTTGCAAGAAAAAGTTTTATTTAATTCAAAAAATTTCATTTAACAAAACATGGCATTAAAAACCAAAAAAAACTTATTAAAATTCATAAAATACTATTTTGATCACTCAGGATTGATAAGCACTTACTGCATTGCATGTCTTTAACTAACTTTTCTACACTTATGTAATTAAATGCTATTTTCAAGAACAACTGAAAAAGTAAAAATTGTGTTGTTTGAAATTGTGTGTGTAAGCAGAACGCTGCTTACACATATAATGCCAAAGTGAATTTCTGGTGTATAAAAAATGTAAAATACTATTCTGTGCTAATGAGATTGCTCTGAAAAATAAAAGGTTATCATTATATAGAAAAGCTTTCACCATGTAGGGGAAAACTGCAGAGTCTACATTGGCAAAGTATATGGTAGTAACTGAAAAACCATTTACTAGAATAAGATAAACAAATAATTCCATATGAACTCATATCTAAATTGCATTGTATAAAGACTACAGGGTTACCTGTATATTATTAAAAAAAAAGTGGAAACAAAACATGTTTCAGTCTCATTTTTGATAGTCATAAAATTGCAAGCACACTTTCTGGTAATGCATGAAGTAACATGTAAATAACAAGTTTATAGAGCATTATAGGCTAACATATTAACAACAAATTTTTATGCACATGAATGCTCAGTGTTGTGAAACAGTAAATATGAAAATATGGCCAAACTTATTACCTATTAATAAAATAAAAAATTAAAATTTACTGAAAAAAAAATAAATAAAGCAACTATGATTGACAGTACATCAATAAATAATAACTCAAAAATTGCAATATAATACAATAGAAACGAATGAAATAAGACATTACAGAAACTGTCCTGGAGCATCTATACCAACAGCAAGATATATTATCACTAGCACAATCATCAGGTAGAGATGCTGCATCCTTACATTAAAAAGTAAATGCTGCACATATTTTGGGCAACAGATGTTGAATTAAATTAAGTTCAGCTATACACTCAACCTGTTAGACTAATAAATCAAACTGCTTAGCAAACAGTAATGATGTTATAACAAAGTATGAAATTCTGAGGGTAGAAATAGTTATTTATCAGAGAGAGGAAAAAAAACCAATATTCTTAGAAGATTGGTTTAATGCTAAAATTTTGAAATTAAAATGATGTAACGAAACAATAAAAGTATGACTAGCAAAGCCTGATAACTGCAATCTGAAACACAGTAAGAATGTAACAACCTTCCCACCACAGCCAGCAGCCCTTCTGGAATTACTCCAAGCTCTTACGCAGCACAATATCCTATATCTTGCTTGTGAGTGGTCATGTGAACATCAGCCAGCACAAAACAGTGGAAGACAGAAGACTACAGTGTGACTATATAAAGCCAAAAGTAGCAAAACTGGCAATTTTTTTTGAATTTCCAAAGGAAATCACTGTCTATTAAAAAAAAATTGAAAAATCTTGTTAATTAGTTTTGTTTATTGTTATTTTAATATAACCCTTGCACTTATTTTAGTTTGCAGTTTCTCAAAATCTGAAGAAAAAGGCATAAATGTGATTTATTGATAGTATTGAGTCTATTTCTATAGTGGTATCTCGGTATACGTCTGCTTTAGAATACGTCCTGTTTGGACGAAACAAATTTTGCTCGGTGTACGACTGAATTCGATTATATGCGCCATCTATGAACAAGTAGCACTATCGGTGTACTAGGACAGACTAGACGGTTTAAACTTTGTTAAATTTCTTCTGATTTTAATTTGTAAGTAAAATTTTATTATTTTTATTAATCATGAATTGCAAAAAGGCAAATGAAAAGCAACAGAAAACTAAAATAATGACTAGAATCACAATGAAACTGAAAAAAGAGACTGTTGAGAAATATGAAGGTGTCATGCATGTTCGAGATTTTAACTGTTGCATACTGTATTCCGAGAACGATGATATCGACTTTCGTGAAAAATAAAGACATTATTAAATCTGCTAATGTTGCAAAAGGGGTTAAGTCAATTTCTAAACAGAGATCAAAGACATTAGATCATATTGAGAAATTGCTTTTGCTTTGGATAATTGAAAAACAGTGTGCTAGAGACAGCATATCAGAAGCAATTATTTGCGAGAAAGCTGAAAAGATACACGCTGATCTCATGAAAAAATCAAGCAGGAAAGCAAGGTGTTTAAAGCCAGCCATTTTTTTTTCATGAGAATGGATTAATCATTTTTTTTACATTACTTCTTATGGGAAAGGTTGGTTCGGTATACATCCTATTCAGTATAAGTCCAAACATCAGGAACGGATTAAGGTCGTATACAGAAGTTCCACTGTATTCAATTTTCATATTTACTGTATGATGCAAATGCTCCTTCATACATTTATTAGTTGTAAATGCAATAAAATTACAATTATCTGTCAATGGCAATTTTTTTAAAGGAATGACTAAATTAAATGATAATAAAGCAACTAACTGTTGATTTTTAATTTCAAGCACTTTTCATTTATATTA
>NW_019387138.1:13189-14416 GCF_000671375.1 Centruroides sculpturatus | reverse complement strand
GGCACTTAAATATTTCATAGCTATTTCGCTCAAATTAGGAGAAAGTTCTTTTGAGCTTCTTCGCCACAAAAATAGGTCATTATGTCTTTGTTTAAGGGGTAAATGTAAATATGTTTCTAATTCTTGTTCAAAACGTTTGTTTGTTTCTTTCGTTTTTTTTCTTTCTTTTTAAAAACATGCTATTCTTCATTCTTTCGTTTACCAGAAGCTAATTCATCAAATAAATCAGAAAAACTTAGAAATTCACCTCCATCTTTATCATCTCCAGATGTAGAAGCTTCAGAATTTAATTCTTATTGAGATTTTGAATTATCAACATCTTCTAAGCTATCAATTGCCTATATTTTTATTTCCTCTACCATATCCTCTTTTTGAAATTTCATTTTGAATCTTGGATCTAATAAAAATGATAAGCATAAAGACTTGTTTTCTATATATGCTGAAAATCTTTTTTTTATTGGATTTTCTAGTTCTTCTATTGTGGTATTAATACAACTAAAGGAACTACTGATCTTTGCTTTTGATAAGAATAATTTCCGAGTTTCTATTGTGGGAATTATTGAAGATGAAGTGGTTTCTCATTTGCTGGCTTCCAACAGTAATTTCTTTGAATGGTTTTAAAAGTAGAACAGTTTTTTCAATGAGAGATCACTGATAAGGGCTCAACGTAGGAATTGATTATCTATAGCATATGTGACAAGGGCTTTTTGCTGTCCCAACATGTAGTATATAGAATTCCAGCAAGTAGAAACATCTTGAATTAATTTGTGTTTCTGCAAACCTAACTTTTCTTGCAAATCTTCCAATTTGCTTACAGCTACAGCAGAATAATTAAAATGTGTGACAATATTTCTATTAACTGTGATTATAGTTTTCACATTTTGTTCAGAAAATATGCATTCATTTAGTGTCAACTGCAGTGTATATATAAAGCAGGGGTGGCCAACCTTTGCCATACCATGCGCCAATTTTTTGATAGACGAGTTCAGATGCGCAGTGGCGTACCGTGAGTGTTAGCAGCCCGGGGCAGAGAAAAATTTCGGCCACCCGTTAATTAGGTATTTCAATTTATAAGAAGAAACTATTTATAATCTATAATTTATAAGAGAACTATCTTACACGGGTAGCTACACTACCCGTATAAAGTAGTTCTATATGACATCAGTGGTGTACATGAACACGAATGCATCGTGTAACGTACAAGCAAAAAAAAAAAAAGAAAAAAAA
>NW_019387138.1:0-6714 GCF_000671375.1 Centruroides sculpturatus | reverse complement strand
TGGTCATTTTTGAGTCCCATCACATATGGAAGATCGAAAGCAGCATTTTCGGCATATTTTGCTCTTTTATTACCAAAAAGGTAAGAATGCTGTTCAAGAGAGAAAAAAATTGTGTGACATGTATGGAGAAAATGTATTGACAGAACGACAGTGCCAAAACTGGTTTACAAAATTTCGTTCTGGCAATTTCAATATTGAAGATGTACCACATTATGGATGACCAGATGAAACCAATGAAAACAAAATAAAGGTACTGATTGAAGCAAACTGCCAAATAACAACACGTGAAATCACTAAGAGATTAAATTTGTCAAATTGAACTGTTTATGATTACTTGAAACAAATTGGTTTCATTTCAAAACTTGATATATAGGTTTCACATGTTCTTAAAGAGAGATGCTCTCTTTGGTGGGATTTTAAGGAAATTTTTTTTTTGAGCTTTTACCAGACAATTTAACAATTGATTCGAAAGTGTACTGCCATCGAGTAAACAAACTGAGTAATATCATTAAAAAGAAAAGACAACCAGAATTGATCAACAAAACAGGTGTAGTGTTTTACCACGATAATGTCAAATTTCACACAAGTTTGGTAACTCGTCAGAAACTGTTCTAACTTAGATGGGACGTGCTATCACACCAACCATATTCACCAGATTGAGCACACTCGGATTACTACTTGTTCCGGTCTATATAAATTTTTTTTAACTGTAAGACATTTACCTGAAATGACAATGTCAAAAATCATTTGGATCAGTTTTTGTAAGCAACAATCAAAACTTTTAAGAATGTGAAATCATGCTACTACCAGAAACGATGACAACAGATATTTGACCAAAATGGTCGATATATAATTCAATAAAATATTTATTTATTATAAAAATATTGCGTTTTTTTCCATGGAAAAAAAACTAACTTACTTTCCGAACAACCCAATAGATAATGCCACCAAAATTTTAAATGTTGCCAGGAAAGTTAAGCAACTCTTTACTGAATTTTTTAATTTGAATGGACCCACATTACATTTCTGGATTCCTCACCTCTGTTGGTGTTTTCTAGAAAACACAAATGCTAACTGCTGGGAATTTCGGAAAAGAAAAACAAAAATGGCAAATGATGATGACTTCCACATTACATTAAATTTATTTTTGAACTGATTTAATGAGAACAGCGTAATGAAAAATTAATATTCCAAAAAGTAAAATAGGGATGAAGATTTCTTAAATTTCCATAGGAGTTAAATAATTAAATCAATCCTAAGATTACACTTTAACAACTAAAATTAAAAAAATTATGTGATGTTTTAGGTTAATATACTAGTATATTAAAATATTCTATTAATGTACTAACCAATTGTTAATTTATTCAGGGTTTATTTTTATTAATCAATAAATAAATTAAATTCAAAATTGTCAATGTAAAATAGAGCTCTTACAAGCCTCGTGGTGGCTGCCATTTTGTTTTCTGGTGTATTGAGTACCAAAAAAGACATTTGCAGTTTGCTGGAAGTTCGCTGACAGCAACTGGAAGTTATCTGAGATTTTTAACAGATGTGCTGAGAGGTGCTGGTTGCATGCTGAGATTTTGAATGCGCCCATTGTTTGACTAGACGTGCAGGGTAATGCTCACACAACAAGAGACAACACCACACTGAGCAGGAAAACGTGTGGTTTTGCAAAATTAGCAGCAAGGACACGTGAGAATGTCAACGAAATCTCAGGCAATCAATGAAAACAAAGACAAATTTTTCACAAAAAAAATTCATGAAAATCGAAACCAACAATAACTGAAGTCAATGAAAACCAAGTTATTACTGTAATTTTAAAAATTAAATATGACAATATATTTAAATCAGAACTGTTATGTTAAAAACTATTTATATTAAAATAAAATAATTTTTTAAAATTAAAAATTTTCAATTTACACCAATTAATTGCATTGTAATCTCTTTGGTTATGCACACAATTTCCAGCAGATACCATTAAAATTTTAATGCTTTTTCTATGGAAAAATCCTTTTTCAAAAATTCTTTAAATGGAAGCAGATATAACCAATTTTTTGCTATAGAATCCTGTTTAATTTTTCCATTAATATATGATTCATAATTTTAAAAATTAAATTCATTAATTTTCTACAAATTTTTGAAGTCAGAAAATCTGCAGAAAATAATGAATTTGATTTTCAAAATTCTTAATCATACCTTAATGGAAAAATTAAACAGGATCCAACACTAACAATTTGGTTATTTAGTTCTGTTTCTGTTTTGGAAATTTTTGGAAAAGGATTTTCCCATAGAAAAAGCATTACATTTTTAACACCATCTGCTGGAGTGCATAACCAGTCAGTCTTAATAATCATGGTTACATATGGATATATTTCTTAAGAATTAAACACCGTTTTGCTAATGAAGTATGAAATCAATTAAATCTACCAGAATTTAATTCAAATATTTATAACTCCACAAAAACTCATTGAGAAAATGTAAGATATTTCTGTTTGTAATATTTAAGGAATTTGTATCTTATAATGAAAAGGAATAAAAAAAGATGCAGATTAGTATTAGTATTAAAATTAGTATTTTTATCAGAATACTTTTCAAAATGTTTCATTTCAATAATGTGTATAACAATTTTTATAACATTGAATAAATAATTTCACATAAATAATAAGATAACTCCAATTTTTGTAATATAAAAATTCTTCTGATTCTGATTTATTTTTATTTAGAACAAAACATATTTTATAACAAACAAATTATATAATAAATAATTTACTTTCATACCTTCATTCATGACATTTTCTGAAACTTCATTATAATCAATTCTCTCTAGAAAATTAAATTTTCATTAACATATATTAGAATTTGGTATTAAAAATATACAAAATTGAAAAGAATTTAAATTAAAGAATGTAAACATTTTCAGCTTAAACTTATAGACTAGAGAACTGAGACTAAATGTCAGTAATATTCAATTTAATACTTCATAATCATACTGTAATTACACTAAAGTTATAAAAAAGTAGTTGATGTATTAATTAATTCTGCAATTTTCAACAGCATTTAGAATATGTCAAAAATGTTTTTAATAATTAAATTTACACAATAAGTTATATATTACTTTTCTATATTCATATTCTTATTAATTCTTCCAATGAATAATAATTATTAAAGAATTTAAAATTTGTCAATTGAATTAGTTCTAAACTTTACAATATAGATTTACATAATTTATTATAAAATGTAATGAATAACTCATTAAATTTAATTATATTATTACAGCTTTATAAATGAAGCAAAGGCATAATTAATTTATGAAGTAAACATGTTTAATGTTTGTGATTTTTTTAACTATACCTACGGTAGAACCCCTCTAGTCCGCCCTCGGCTAGTCCGTCGCTCCGGTTAATCCGACCGTGGTCAAAGTTGAGAAACTTGTCCCGACTCGTCAGTAATTCACCGCCCGTCGTGTTGTTCTGTGTTTGTTACAGTATACGTTTTACATTGTGTGTACGTATACAGTTTTGTGTGTTTTTCAACATGTCAGGAGTGAAACGTAAACACATTACTCTTTCATTAAATGAAAAATTAGCAGTGCCACAAAGACTGGACAAAGGGGAAGATTGTTTATTTTACTTTTTTCTGATAATCTGACCTTTTTTGCATTCCAACCATACCCCCAGTCCCAAAGATGACAGATTAGAGGGGTTCTACTGTATATTTAACACTAGCAGACCCCGCCACGCATTGTTGTGGCTCAAAATGTATCTATTATAAATGTAAAACACTTCCCCCATGGGGAGGAATTTTTCAAAAAATCCCTTCTTATTGTGCATTCTGTTGACGTACCCCATTAAAACGCAATCAAAAACGTAAAAACCTGCATCTAAAATAGTATAAATAGAAGCAGAGTTCTTCATGGTAATCCTTAATCCTGTCCATCCCCCCCCAGTGAGAGGAATTTCAACACATATATTATAAAAAATACGCGCGTATTCAAATGCAACGTTGTGTCAAAATTTTAAAGGAATCGGTAGGAACAAACGAACATTACATTTTTATTTATATAGATAGATAGAAGATGATCTGCTTTAGTTCATCCTCACAGAAAAGCATAATGCCTCACAGGAAAACAAACTTAGGGTGTCGTACTCGTAGCGCCATCTGTTGGACATAAAAGTCTTAACCTAGATTATATCTTTTAATTTATACGAATGTTTAACGGAATAATATACAGCCTATGTCCACCCTGAAGTTCCATTCTAAATATTGGTGAAAGAATTTTTGAAATCGGATGAGTAGTTTCGGAGATTACCTCCTACATCCAAACTTACAAACTTTACCTCTTTATAATATTAGTATAGATTAATGTAGATGGAACAAGCTAACAACAGGACGTTATGATGTGGTTCTTGTAGATTTCAATAATACTGTTTGTGTTATTAAGTCTTAGTATGAACCTTTATTGAGCAAAAGGAGAAAGCATGCTTCTCAAACGTTTTTAAGAAAATCAACATTAAAAAAATCCCAAGCAACTTATGAGTAAGTTTTGCAGAACCTTTCATCCAAGACCACATAGCTTAGTGGCAGGCCTTATCCATATTTGAGATATTGCTAGCTTGTATCTTGGTGAATAAACTTTTTTAAAATTACTGCAATTTTTACCTAAATAATTGTAAATTACATAGATTTATACATTTATCTATTTATTTTCTATTAAAACTATGCATTAAAATTTTTCAAAAGTCAGCAATTTATTTTGAATGTATTCAAATTAAGTTAAATCTTTATACTAAAAAATGCAGATCAATGTAAATGAAGTTAATATTGTAACAAAAATATTTGTTTAAATATCAAATATAAAAATACAGTAAAATCTTGACAACTGGCTGTCTATAAAATCATAAAATATTAATCAGTCTACAGGAGTGAAAATATTCTTCCTATCATATGCTATTGAAAATGTAATACTTAAATTGTTTTACTTGTAAATGCATTATTTTATGCATTCAATTATCTATTAAAATTATATTCACATTATATAATAAAAAAAATGAAACTTTTAATTCTTAAAATTTTGAATTACAAAGCAACTCTGTGTTTTCTTTTATTTACAATTGATTGTGTTCATGCTATTTGGGCATCAATTTTCAAACTGCAGACCTATAAATTCCCACTGGCATCCATCTGTTGGTCTGTCCTTCCTTAATCTCAAGAACAGAGTTAGATAAATAAAGATTGAGATCAGATATGAAAAGCTTAGGAGTAGGAGACCTTAATTAAGTATACATAAAATTCCAGTTTGGATTGGAAGTGATATTATTTCAATTAGAAAATTTTGTGTAGAACAGAGTTGGATAGATGACCAGCATGACTCTATTGTAAAAGGAATATTATGATGTACAGGGGCAAGACACTACCAAAATTAAGAGCATTGTGATAAAAAATTGAAGCAGGCATTGTGATGATATCACAATATATAATTTCTCACTTCTTGATTGATTATTACTTAATATAGTCTGGGAATTCCTTTCCCATTTGCAAAAATTGTCTTCATGCAGTTTGATTTGTCATATAGACATATAATTCGCTTTTTCTCTTTTAAAGAGTAAGATACAAATTTTCTTTTCAATGACATCTATAAATGGTAAACTATATTCTACACAATCTAACTTTATTCAAAATACATTAATGCAACTATCTTGACAAAAAAAGTAGCTAGAACAAGTATAAAAGACATGAAAATAATCAACTTTAAAAGTACACAGAAAAGCAAAAATTTTATAAAAAAAGGACATTTAGAAGAAAAAAATAAAAACAACATTTAAATATAGATAACTCAACTGTTATCTGTGCATCTATTCAATGTCACTAATAAGAGTATAAAAAATATAGAAAAAAAGTGATACAAAGGCCAAGCCCATAGTGGAAAAACTAACACAACAATTAGCATCAAGGTCAAATTTTGTCAATTGCCATTCCAACTAGTTTGAAAACCCAAGTTTTGTTTGAGATGTCCAAATATAAGTGTGCTATACTTTGATGGCAGTAAATGGCAGTGGTTGGCAACCAATCAGATAACAGAAAAGTGCCTAGTTTTCATTCAGAATGTTGTTTCTTGCAATGAAAAAAATGGATTGTTTAGACAAAATGTTTAAAAAAATATTAATTGAAGAAGTCAGGAAACACTTTTTTGACATGACATTTTAGTAAGCATTTGGATATTGTTGGTCTAATCCATCATTATCAAGTTCTTTTTCATAAATTTCTTTATATAATGCAGATAAGTTCAACATATAACAAAAATGTAATCTTTTTAATCTATTTTGTCAATCCATTTAATTTGTTTGAATTCTATATATATCAATATTGTGAGATCTGACCTCAGAATAAGCCCAAAATTGTTCGTTTTCCCCCCTAAAATTTCGACATATTTGAAATAAATGTGTCGCCTCCTCGTTAAAATAACATTGTTGGGAAAAAAAAATCAAATATCGATAGAAACTTATAACTTTCATTGTTAATATAAACATTCAACCCTCAAACAATGATATTCCTCTCATCTATGGCTGGGCAGAAAAGATTAAGTCGCAAAGAATTTTAACTGTGTGCGTTGATCACCGCAAAAAAAGGACTAAAATTTTCCCACCTACGTGGAAGTAAAACTAGAGGTATGGAGAGTTAATGTAAACTCTCTCTCCGCAAGTTAGGAGCGAG
>NW_019387137.1:0-14992 GCF_000671375.1 Centruroides sculpturatus | reverse complement strand
TATATTTATTTTGTTTGTACAAAATAAAAAAATAATTTTTAACGATACAATAGTCTTCGTTAGGCTTAACATCGACGAAAATTCAACGCGAAGCGACATGCAACGGAGAGAAATTTCAACATGGGATAAATTAATGTATTTTTTTGTACATGATTCGTTATCCGAAAAATAAGTTATCTGAACCACTCCAGTCCCCAATTGATTTGGATAAACGACGCTCTACTGTATTTTCAATTCTCATTGTTTTCAACAAATTACATTCATTGCTTGTTTTTCAGAATTCAGTTCTTGAAAACTGAATTTTTGAAAGTATTTATTCTTAAAAGTATTTGATTATGCTCGTGGTTAAATAAACAATGATCTTGTGTCTGTACACAACTTTATTTCTCTGAATAGGTTTAGAATTGTTTTTGGAATATAGTTTATCATGCTCTCTAATGACTAATACCTAGAGACAATTTTACTTATTTGACTACAAGTGGAATATTAATTTTCCACTTTATTCGGGTTAAGTTAGATTCTTTGTATTAGGCAAGTTTCTTGCTTTTAGTAAAATTGAACATAAAAAAATTGCTATTTTAAAGTTTTATATTTTTTGTTTAGACAGATTTCTTAGTTATTTATGTTTTAGATAGTTTTTACTATATTTTATTTATTTATTAGCTCTAATTGAATTTCTGGAATTCAAAAGAAATTATATTTACAGCAGAAACCCTATCCCAAACTAAATATGTATTATACTACAATAATCTCAGGTTTGGGAGTATTGTAGAAATTATATTTACTGATAGTTATTCTCTTTCAACTTGTTTTTAATCTTTTAACTATTTCATTTGGAATTGTAAGACTAAAAATTTGATTGTTGGAATATTAGTATAAAGCAAGGGTCACCAAACTATGGCCTGCTGCCGCTCTGTGCCACAAATGAGCTAAAATATAATTATTTATATGGAAATATCATAGATTGTAGACAACTTACTATGTAGAAAAAATTAAAATAAGTGTAAGTAAAAATGCCAAAATTGGTCCAATCTGATTTTTGCATTTGACAGTATTATAATTTTTAGGAAAATCGGTGAAATAATAAACGACAGCTTTTTGCGACTTTGGGTATTGGAGCACTTTGTGTAAGTACCTGCAATGAAGTTTCTAAGAAAAGCAATTATGAGCTTGCTGCAGCAATCGTGTTTGTATATTGGTAAATAAATATGTTGGTTTTCTTTACTTTTTGTGTTTGCAGCATACTATAATGAACAAGATGGTTATGCAATCCATGCTTATCATTCTCTCAGTTATCTGGTCTGCTGTGAAAAAAGTTTGATGACCCCTGGTATAAAGTGATGATCGAATAGTGGAACCCTGTTAATTCAGATTTCTGGTTTATTCAAATTATAAAACATAATTCCTACTTCAGAAAGATAGCCATATGGAAAATTCATAAATGAAAAAAATCAAAGAACTAATTACATTCTTGCTTGAGTGTAACAAGAATAGACTTGTTTCCTATGAATTGGCATATGATGATCGTTGTTATGCATTCCGAGGGAGTGTTCTTTGAATTTACTTAATATCTTGTTGAGCCTTTTCCAATCTTTTAAGATTTTCAACTTTAAAATATTGCTACTTTCCTGTTGAATAAAAATGCTTGCTTCTCATGGCAGTGAACATGTTTTAATAAGTTTATTTTTGGTAACCTTGCAAGTTATTGTTCATTCAACATCCTAAAGCCTGTATTATTTTGCTGAGTTTCACTCATTTTCAAACATTTCAGAAATGAAGTAAAAACACCGTGAAAATGACATCTAAAGGAAAGAAAGTGGTTGTTACGTTGAAGAAACTAGAAATATAAAAAGTCTATAAACTGTGTTGTTTAACAATTTTTCTGGATTTTCGGTCATCTGAATTGGACCAGGTCCTGTTTGAGCCACATAAATGGGTTTCACTGTATAAACATAAAAAAATTGTTTTTATAAACTAGATCTTGTAGATGAATAACTTTTTTGTGTTGTTTTTTAAGAAAATGAATTTTTAAGTAATTTTGTCTTAATGCAATAATCACTGGTTTTCTATTTCCTTTAAATATGAATTGAAATAGAAAAATGTTTCTTATAAAGCAAATATATGTATATTTTAATTTGAGGAGGGTTTTGTTTTTTCCTGTATGAGGGTAAGCATATATAATTTTAGTAGCTTGTAAACATAAAACTGATTTAAATAGGAAAAATATGATGGAAAATCTATTTTTAAAATTTTTTAAAAATGTATAATAAAATTCAACAAAATTACTTAAAATTACTTTATTTTTCTTAATTGATTATTTTTTAATCTATGTTAAATTTTAGTTTTAAATATTCTAACAACATATTTTGAGAAATTATTGTTTTATATAGATTTTTTCACTTTTACTCTGTAATTGAACATTTTTATCATATCATATGCTGTAAAGTAATTATTACAATCACTCCTTGACTTACATAATTGTTAGATTCTGTAGAATTTTATGCAAATGAGATTTTTACTAAATGTTAATACAGTACTTATAACTATGTGTACTGAATTTATTGAAACAAAAAACAAATGTTCATCAAATAGAATTATTTATTTATTTTTTCCATTTGTAATTTTTCCTATACACAAGATATAAAAGTGTTCTTTGTTTAAAAACAAAGATAAATTACAATGTAATGCCATAAACATTTGTGAATTTTTTTAAGCACTTTGCCTATGGTCTATGTAGTTCTGATATATACTTTGTAGTATCTCAGTAATTGTATTATTTCATTTATTTTCTGCTATTGATAGATGCAAAATATATTTACAATTTAAGTTTGCAATAGCCAACAAAAATTTACAGTCAGAGAGAGAGGCTGTATTAACTAACTTCCATTATTTGAATAAAGTATAATCTATAGATTAATATATTCAGAATGCAGGGATTAATTGTGGATGATGGAATGATTTTGAATAGATTTTCATTATCAATTGCATGATTTAACATATCAGTAATTTTTTTTCTCAAATCTGATCTAGCTTTTTTTCTTTTAGTGTATATTAGATTACTATAGTTGCTGGTTATTATATGATGATTTGAATATTTTAATTTTAAGTAGTAGTGATTCTATTAATTGGAAGCCATTATAAAAACTTATATTAATTATATATAAAGTAAAGCTGTGAAATATGCTTTTATAAACAACCATTACTTAGCTTTTAAATAGAATTAGCTCACTCATCTTCAAGAAAGCAGAAATGAACAAGAACACATTGCAATGAGAAGCAACTAGAACATTAAGATAAATTGAAATAAAACAGAAAAAGCATAAAGACAAGAAGAGATTATTTACAGTATGTCTATGAAATAAAATGAGGTGATATTATTTTAATGGAATTCGTCAGTGATTAGCTTTGTGTGTGTGTGTGTGTGTGTGTTAGATGCTTCGAAGGTATTGATTACGTTAGTTAAGATTCTCATGTAGATCCATATGGACTCTGTATGCCTTGTCCCATAAGCCATTAAAGCCTGTCCAACAGTGTTTGTGCCAGGGTGGCGTGTCCTACCCATTTATGTCTTTTTGATGTTTAGAACTTTGTTCTTTGATGTTACATGCTGTTATCCCAATATACTCTGAAGAAACACGTTGTGGATTGAATTCTGTAGATACTGCTTGTATCGAGAGATTCTTCTCATGAAAACAAATGATGATTTAAGTTCATAATTAGGAAATTTTATATGTAAATGTGTCTTTTAAAGTCTAAATATATGTAAATATATTTATACTTTAAAAGACACATTTACATATAAAATTTCCTAATTATGTATAAAGTATAAATATATGTAAAGTATAAGTATACGTAAATGTGTCTTTTAGAATATAAATCAAAATGCAAATTAATTTTAATTTAAAATTACATGAAATCAGTAAAATGATAGTTTTTTAGAGCTTAGTCACCATATTAATATGCTATGAACACTAATATTATGATTCAGATCAATTTAAATGTCAGTTTATGTCTGAACTTTCTAGAAATTGGAAACCAAACTGATTGAGCAATTATGTTCTTATCTTCTGGCTGGAATCTTTATTTCAATATATAAACTTGATTTTATAGTATCTCAATGTTTCTGTCTAGGATTTCTTAGGAAGGACTAATACTGTTAATTTCTCTAGATGTATCTAAAATGTTTAGAAATTTTTTTGCACAGTTTCTCTTTGTAAACTTAGTGTATTCCATGCTACTGTTGAAAACTTTGTTTTTGATTGATAGCCTGTAAATTTCACTTTATGTTAAGGGATTAATTGTTTACTTATCATTTCATAGTAAATTAAAAATGGTAACAATTCTATTCAGAAGTAATGTCATATCAGTCATTTTTTATTTTGATGTAATAATTTTACAGGGAGAATTCAGTTACATACTCACTCACACGGTCATTTGTTTTTATGATGGCATACTCATAACTAGTTACTATAGTAATGAATACTTGCTTCTGTAAGTTCTTGAAGAAATGAGGATCTGAAAGTAATCAAAGTTGTTATTTTTGAGAAAATAATTCTATAAACACCTTTTTTGCTGCTGGGATACACTTTTATTTAGCAAACGTTTTCAACCTAGTCTAATAGGCCATTAGACTAGATTGAAAACGTTTTCTAAATAAAAGCAAATCCCAGCAGCCAGAAAGGTGTTTATAGAATTATTTTGAATTGTTCTGCTGAGGTTGGTTTATTGATTATTTTTGTGTATGTGTGATTTTTAACACACCATTAAAACATGTTTATGCAATTTAAATTTGTTCTGCAAAGTTTATATTTGGGCGATTTGGACAAAATTGTCTAAAACCCATACTATTTTTTTGTTTTTTCTGATAAATTGACTATCACACAATTTCAAAAATTATTTGTAAATATATTGTTGTCATTTAATGTTTGCATTGAGGACATATCTATTTAATAAATTTAACTGAACTATTGAATAAATAAGCCATCTAATTCATTGACTAAATGTTTTTATAATTTATTATACTTTCAAACCTTAAAATTATCTTATGTGAATTTGATGTATCATCAGTTTTAAATTTTTTCTAATGAGATCATCTTGAACGTACACAGTTGTGAGATTTGACTAATAAGCTGACTTTTTTGAAATTGCAATGCCCAAAGCATAAGTACAGATTCAGTATGTTAAATTAATATTTGGATTTTTTATTGTCTTTAATAAACTGCATGAAAATAATAATATAAATGATCACATTGAACATATTTTACTTAGAATTTATTGAATGAATAAATATTGGGTTGATGCGAAAGTTACTGGATTTTTCTAGTTTTATAGTACAGCATATATTTCAAAAAGAAAAATAGTTCATTCAAGAAAAATGTTATTACATTCAAGCATCACCTTTCATCAATTTGACAAGTCACAGATTCATCTGAATAAAACTCAGACTGTTTCGACTCTGCAAGTGTGATTTTTTATCTTATTATCTGTGAACTGCTTTCCATCCAAGAAGTGCTGCATGGGATGGAAGAAATGGTAATCAGATGGTGCAATATCGGGCTATAAGGAGAGTGAAGGAGAACCAACCCAGTCAAGATCAAGCAACTTCTGTTAGATCAACCTGACACTTGTGGTCTGGAATTTGGATTGTGAAGAACCCAAATGTTGATCTTGCAGACTTTTCCAATAGCAGGTAAGTGACAAACTATGGTGGACTAGTCACAATCAATTGTCTTTCTCATTTGTCGTGTGTTCACTTGTGGGTTGGCTTCTGAAAGCTGCTGCAAGTCATCATCCAATAGAACAGGTAGACTTCCTGAGTGTAGCTTATCTTCTACTTCATATTTCTGAGCTTTGAGTTTACTGAACCAATCATAGTTTGTAGACTCAGAGACAACATTCTTGCTAAATGATTGTACTGTATGGTGATAAGATTTAGCTGCTTTTATACCAAAGTGATAATCATAAAGTGCATGTGTGAATTTGGTTGTGAGAAAGTGTTGGTAAACTTGATAAAAAGTTGGTATTTCCACACAATATCTTTCACTTATGATTGTGTGCTTCAATACCCTTCGTTTACATATCTTACAAGAAACCTAGATGTCATCTGTTGGAAAACAGTTTCAAATATTCTGCAGAGTACAGAAAATTCAAGAAACTTTTGCATCAATCTGATATGTTTTTTGTATTTCATAAAAGGTATTAAGGAATTTATTGATAATGAATGTATTCAAAAATATATAAAGTAATTATGCATAATTAATAATTTTGATTTAAATATTTTAAAATTTTATATGTATTAAATATTTATTTTTCTATTTATATTATTATTATTACTTGTTTTATAAGAATTGAATTACAAAAGTCTCAAAATATTCATTAAAGCTTAAGTTGCAAATGAACTTATTTAAATACAGTTTATATTTATATTTTAAATTCTTTGCAAAAATAAATATTTCATTTATTATTAATTATAATTGATTATTTTTATATTCATAAAATCATTGTAAATTTATTTTCATATGTTAAAATGAGACATTGAAATTATTTCATAGTTGTTGTCGTGCTAACAAATTAGTCTTTGAAACTGTCAAGTTTTATCAAAATTTAATGTTTATTCAGAAGGTTTGTAATTTTACCAATTAAGAGTTGTGTTAATTCTGTTTAAAAAAAACTCTAGATTTAGAGTTGACTTGAATTAGCATATCAGAATTGTTAGTGCAAACAATATAAACGATATTGGATATGGTTATGTAGTAGTTATGCAAGAAGTAGAGTTACAGATTAGTGATGGCAAAGCAAACCATGACTTGCATGGTGATTAAAAAATATTTCATTAAATATTTACAGAGTATTTTTTGATATGATGGAATGGTAAATAAAGTAAATTTGTAAGCATTTTTGTTATATTTAAATTTGAGTAATAAAAAAAAATTGACTCATGATTTGGAGTTATTAAATTTTGAATTCAGTTTTGCTTCAGCTTAAGGAATAGGTTTGCTATCAGTATTCTAAATTTTAGGTTAATTATACAGTAGAGCATTGATTATCCGACTCAATTGATGACTCAGGTTGGTCGGATAATCGGAAAGAATGAAAAAAATACATTATTAGCATAGTATATTAGTATATCGCTATTAACCAACTTTGCGTTGAATTTTCATTGATGTTAAGCCTAACAATTTTTTTTAAAAAACAATAATCGTCGCTATCGTTAAAAATTATTTTAAAATTATTTTATTGCTCACGAAACAAACAACCACTCATAATTAGAAAATTAAGTCTCGTTTAAATACTGGCCTCCCTTCAATGGTCTAGTCGGTGTTGCTAGCTAAAACACGCAAAAATTTAACGAAAATAATATTGAAGTAGTCAAGACATAGCCAAATATTGTAGTGCCACATCAATGTGGACATTTGAAATTTGCCAATTAGAACAGTCTGTTAACCGACATGACGGTTAATCGGGGGTCAGATAATTGATGCTGTATTGCAGTGTTTTTCAACCTTCTTGAATACGCGACCCCTTTACAGGTTAAAAAATTCTGGCGACCCCCTAGGGTCATATTAAAAGTATATCAGTGATTTTAAAAACTATGTATTTATTTTTCTTTCTGTTGAGACAANAATATACGTATTTTGGAAATGTTGAGTCGGATTAGTGTAGAATCGATTAATTTTATGGAAGAAAACCTTTCAATCAGCCGTAGTCCGTAAACTTGACACGTGTCGGGCTGTGATTGGAACGACTTGTAAGAAATCGGATTCCTAATAAATTGGAACGTATCTATATCTTATAGAGGGGTCGACTGTAGTTAAACCTAATTTTCTTCAATAACATTAACTTAATTATTTTTTTTCCATTCACTTAGATTTAGTCTCAAGAATAATAAATTTGCATATTTAATACAAACCTTTTACAATTATAACCAGTCGTTTGTGCATTTAGCAAAATTATATTCTGCTTCTGATTGGAAAAATAGAAATTTTTCCACTCAGAAGCATATTCATTTTGCATTGAATTTAATTTATTTGAATGTATAGTGTATAAATGATATTGATGACATTTTGTTGTTAGAAGAAAAATTTAAACAAAACATTATCAAAACTTGATAGAAATACAGTAGAGCATTGATTAACCAAATACTGATCAACTGAAACATCGGTTAACTGAAAGCATTCCAGTTAAAGGAGTGAATAGGTGATAAACCAAAAGGATAATTGAAAAAGACAAATGATAAATCAATATTGTTAGATACATTACATGCCAGATGATTTCTCCTGACATATCACTTTGGGCATGTGTGCCAAAGGTTTGTCATTCCTGGTATGTAGTTTATTGGTGCTGTCAATTCTAAGATTTTCATATCTGTTCTTGATTTTTATCTATTTAACTGTTGTTGAGATTAACAAAGAATGGATTGATGGACAAGCAGATGAAGGTGGGAATGTAAAGGTCTAGAGTTTGAAAATTACTATTCAAAAATTTAAGTTATTGCTAAGTAGTTTTTTGTCTGATTATAAATTCTGAAGTAAAAAATTAGGGAATTATTTATCATCATATTCTGAATTAGAATAAGAGTAAACAAGCAAAAAAAAATGTATCTTGCTGTTTCAAGTACTATGAGATTTTTTTGAATAGTAAATGATTCAGTCTTAACTTTTAACTTTGTGGGGTTTGTTCTCTAAAATATTGTTCTCTAAAATAGTGGTTAAATTTGACCGATTTTAAATTTTAAAAATTTAATTAGTTTATGAAGTTGTTGTTCACAACTTTGCTAAAAAAAAGAATCTGTTATAAATAGTAATTTTTAATGTTTATAGATACTTGTCTTATTTCATAGAATTTGAAGTTGTTTGTTAAATGGAATATATATATTAATTTAAAATTACAAGCAATAAAATTGTTTGAAATTGTAATAATAATGAAATTTATTCAAAGATACTTAATGTAATTCATATATTTAAATTCCAAATATAACAATTTTTTGGTTAGATAATTTCATAAATTACTCAATAGAAATTTTCTAAACGTGAAATTCTTAAAGCTATAATATTATGAATTATTTTTGAAAGAAAACACTGACAAATCTTTTAACTTTAAAAAGTTCAAAATATTAAAATAAAAATTTTAAATTTACAAATATCAGTTTCACTGTTTTAATATGATTTTGTATATGAAACCATATTAAAACAGTGAAATTGATATTTGTAACAGATAAAAAATTTTTATTTCGATAAATATCAGTATACAGGGAAGACTTGTTAATCATATGTAAATTATATCATTGTAAAAAAGTTGGTAAAAAGCAACTGTTAAACAAAGCTATTGATATTTTAGAGATAATTTTTATATACTGCTGGCTGATATGATTCAATGAATTCAACTCTTGTATTTTATAATTAACATTAATTAGATTATTTTCCAGTTGATTAAGCCTGGAAAGTAAGATAAAATTAATACTGTTCAGAAAATTAGGAAAACCTATTAAGTTTGATGGTTTGAATCTCTTTTTTGAAAATTTCTTCTACCATTCTTGATGGTTTGGTCTTGTAATTTATTAAAATGATGATTTCATTTCATTAATAACTGATGTATGATTTTTCAGTTTTATTTCTTGTTTATATTATGTTAACAGTAATTATTATTTAGAGATATGGCCACTCATTTTTTTTTCTTTATAACTGTGATTTATAAGATTTTTTTTTAACTATTTTATAAAACCTAAAAGATTTGTTAAGCAGTTTTCTTTTATTAAAATTTGGCATTTTAATTTACAAAGTGTGTTTAAAATTTCTTGCCTTTAAGATTTTTTAAAATTAAAAGCTATATTTATTCACGAAAGTTAGTTAGTTTGTTTGCTATGTGATAAGGTTTGTAATGTTACAGCAAAATAATCATAATTAAATTTACAATTTTCATCAAATGTAAATGATGTGTTCTCATAACGGGACTAATTTTTTTTTGAATTGCTATGCATCTTGACTACATGGAAGGTGTTCACAAAAACTTAATTTGATTTTTACTGTTAAGGTTTTAAAAATCATATTGTGAAATTTACAGATGTATAAAAATAGGAGTTTAATGTTGGAAATTTTCATTAATATAAAAAAAAATGAAGGAATAGAAATCATTAAAATTTAAAAGGATGTTATTTTTTTAAGTAACAGCAGTTGAATTTAAATTATTTTTAATGTAAAGAAATAATTTTTTGATCAAATAATAGGTTACCAAGAAAGGATTGAATTTTTGGAATGGTAAAAGTTATAAGAATTTTATACATCTACTAGTTATGTTACTTTGCTGGTAAGAACAAATTACTTTGACTTATTCTCTTTTTCTCCCACTTCAGAATGTGTAGAACTTTGAAAAAATGGGACTTGAATAACTAAAAAATTTTAATATTAGCAAATGAAAAATTGGAGTTTGCTGATTTTAATTTACCATAAGTGCAGAAAGTTGCTTGCTTGCTGCTTTTATTTGATGTTTAATATTAATATTATTTAGTTACACATTTTTAGCTTGATACGTGTATTCACGCGGTATCTTAAAATTGGTAATGCCAGAAAAATTTTAAAAGTTAATTTCGTGTTTTTCGGGTTAAAATCTTATATGCGGTTTAGCAAAATAATCAATACATAATTTTATGAGTAGCATCTCTTGTGTTCGTGCCATTAAAACGGTAATTTAAGTTTTATATTCGGTCGGGTTAATTATGTATTTTTAACGGTAAGAATAACGTTAACATTGGATATTTAAAAGTTAATTGTTATGAATTTTTTAAATGGACTTAGTTACTTTGGGTCTTCGGTATATTGTGTGTGAATCGGTGAAAGTAATTTGGTGGGGATGATATTATCGTGATTAAAATCATTTGAGCATTTTGGCCTGTTTTGTTGCAACTTTATATTGATAAATTTGGAATTATTACTGTTAGAACTTCTATTAGCAGCAGCTCATATCTTTGAATGCATCTGCAATTGAAGAAAAATGACAAAGAAAGCAACAAAAAAAATACTTGTTTAAAATTGTGGAAGATTGTGAAAAACTGATGATTTCAACTCAGCTTGAAGACAATTACAGCTGCATGGCATGAATGAAAGGTTTGTTACTTGATGAATTATGATATTACTTTAATACAAACTTTAAAATAAGATTAATATATTTAATAAAATTTCAAAATGATGGATTGAGCTGAAAAGTATTGAAGATATGAAATTAGTTATGAAGAATAATGATATAGACATCGCAATTTTATTTGAAGATCAACAATAAAACTAAATGAAGAAATTTATTTTCTGCGATGCAGAAATACAGCATATGAGACTTTATCAATGCAGAATATAATGATAACGAGTTAAATGTTTTCTTCAAAATTTTAGGTGTAATTGATTTGCACGTTAAATTGACAGATTGTTTAGTTTCATGATTGCAGCACGTGTTTATGCTAATTTCGTGTTTATCGGAAGCCTTTTGTTAATGCACACATATTGCATATTTAATTTCGTGTTTATAAGATGTTGCATTTTCGGGTTTATGTAAAATGTTCATATTAAAATTTCGCGTAGTAGGTGTTTTTGTTAATTACGTGTTTGTAGGATGTTTTATCTCGGTCGTGAGTTAGTGTTTATGATAAATTATATGCCTTCGGGGTGGTTTTTTTTAATTGCGCGTCAACAGAATGCTTATATCGTGTTTAAGCAAAACTTTGAATTCCGGTTTGTTGTAGTTCGGACTATTCCATTTTGCCGTGCTAAAATGCTGAATTATCAGTTAGGTATTTTGACTTCTTGGCCTACTTTATTTTACTTGCGCGAATCGGCATACTTATAATCGTGGATGATCTTTTGTTCGCGAATCATCTTATTCAAATTGCGTAACTAGTTTTATTTAAGTTTAATTCTGTTTTGTCGGTTGAAAAAATTATGTAATACAATAAAAAAAAAAAAAAGGCTTGAAAATGGACAGTATAGTAACACCAACAAAATGATTTCCAATTCCGGTGACGTGAATTTTTGGATTGTTTTATGTAGCGTAACAGAAAACATTGTACTTTATATTTCGGCGATACTATGCAATTACGCAGTACTTTTGATTGCACAGATTCTCTTGCTTTTTTTTTTTCCATTTTGTGATGGGCAGCATATAATTTGGAATACCCATGAATATAGTGTTAGTTGTGTTGCTAATGACCTTAAAAATTTGGCGTCAGGTTTAAGTAATTTAGAAATTTATATTTCTGCATAGATACTGTATTTAGTTCTGAAATAAAAATATATGAAAAAAAGCATTTCAAATATAATAAATTTATGCATAATATACATATTTAATACAGAGCAAATTTCAGAGTAATTTAGAAATTTGCAAATTGAAATTTTTCCATGAGACCATTTAATAGATGTATAAAAAATTCATATATATATATGTATATTTAAATAAAATGATCTCACTTAGCATTTACTATAAACTCGTCATGATGATGATGTGTTAAAGAAATACACTATTTGTTAAGTGTTAATAAGAATTTTTTAAAAATTACATAAAATAAGGCATACAAAAGAAAATCAAAAATTTGAAGGGAAGGGATAGAAAAAANTATGTAAAATAATATAGTATTTACAATATTTTCTTTTGAAATTTTTATTAATTTCATTAAGCTTTATATAATATATAAAATTTATTTACACTTTATTATATACTTGTAAATAAGTTTTATTTTATAGATTAAATGAAATTTGTTCAATTCAAAAGATGAAAAAGTTTGTTTTCATTTATATATATATGAGATAAAACATTATTTGTCTATAAACTAGAATCATTATTTGAAATTCATAGATATGCTATAAATAATTATATCATTTTAATAACTTAGAATGAATACATCTTGTCATTTTTCAAATATGATTTTTCTGAACATGACTTGGATATTGCTGAGATACTGCTTAATCTGTTGCAAACAACTGTAAAAAATAATTCATTTATGGAAATAACAGATGTTATATAAAACAGTTATTTTTTAATATTGAATAGGCACACTTTTTTTTAGTAATTTTAATAATACATTTATATAATATAATTAAAGTTTTCCAGATAGGATGATTCTGTAGCCAGCCAGCAATGAAACATATAATTAATTTCTAAATTGTTAGATCTGTTTGATGATAAGTTAGGTATCAGTTTTAGTGTGTGTATATATATGTATATATATATAGATTAGATAGGACATTATATCTTTTTATTTTTGAAATTTTGAAAGTGAAAGTTTTAAGTTTCATTTCAGATATAATTNATTTCTAAATTGTTAGATCTGTTTGATGATAAGTTAGGTATCAGTTTTAGTGTGTGTATATATATGTATATATATATAGATTAGATAGGACATTATATCTTTTTATTTTTGAAATTTTGAAAGTGAAAGTTTTAAGTTTCATTTCAGATATAATTCTATAGATGGTTTACTTTAAAATTATAAAACTATATTGTTTAGCAAAATTCTTTTTGAAAAGTTGAAATTTTTAAATTTTATATGGTTTGTTAAATAAGTAAAATGAAGTGGAGCTCACACTGACTTCTTAAATATAGCATATGTTAACTTGTTTTTTCAAATATTAAACATTTAAATTGCATTTAAACAGATAAAACATCTCAGATTTAATAAGTTTCTTGATTTTTGATAGTCTCATAAATAGTAATTGGTAGAATTAGAAATAAAATGATAGTTGTATAGAGAATTACACCATTATGAATCAATGACGATGGCTAATATAAGAAAGTTTCATTGAATGTTCTTGATATATAAATTTATTTATTTATATATTTTTGCATGATTGTTAGTGGTTGTTAGAGGAGTCTGTGTTTTCTAGAGTTATAAACATTCTTAATAATTCTTTAAAAATGTAATGTTACATTTAAAACTTTTTAACATAGCTATACTTCTGTTTAAGGAAAACAAAAATTGAACCAATGTTAAAACAATGAACAAATTAGTTAATCATAAATGTAGTAGTAATTGATAGTTGTTAGTTAGACTTTATTTTAATTAGGAGGATAGAAAGATTTATTCATTCATTTTCAAATTTAGGATATGTGATATACATAAACAATTAAACCAATCTGATTTATTATTAAACCAAATATCTAATGTTTGCACTACTAATTTACTTACCCGTATAAGATAAAACTCCAACTTTGCAAAATTGAGACCTTTGACCATCCAGTTATGAGGAATATTCAGATTGGATTTTTGCTTAAAATAGTCATTTTTTCCCCCATCCAAACTTCATTATGTATGTGTACGTAATTATGTGCAAATAAAATATAAAATGTGGAAATGTACATACCTATAAATGAATATAGTTTATTTTCTACATTTAGAAAAAAATTATTTTTTATGCATATACAGTACATAATATATATGCTTATTTATTTTTAACAAAGTTGGAGGACAATCTGGATAATTGGCAATCTCGGTAATAAATGTTCAGATAATGGAGTTTTACTGTAATTTGACTGATGACAGATGGTTTGTCTGCCATCTTGTATTAATATTAATGAGATGACAGTTTAACCATGCTCTTTTAGTCAAATTATAGTCAGTTAATTAAATTAGTAGTCCAACATAGTCCAATAGATCCAGCAATTAGATGTTTGGTCCAGAATATGGCAGTATCTGTATCTATAATGTGTATTCTCACAATCAGCTTTTTTCTTAAGTCTTGTTCTGAAAATGGCTTCAGAATGAAATTAATTCTAATCTTTATAATCATACAAGGTATAAACTAGTTTATATAAATTTTTATAATGTTTAAAAATGCAGACTTTGTGCGTATAAAGTTTGTTTAAATTACAGAAAATTAAAATTGAACAAGTTTTGTTTTAATAAAAAGTACAATGAGCTATTGAACAGAAATTTAATAATACTTTCAACATTTTTAATACAACTTTAAAGATCTCTTAAAATAGATTTTTATCAAATAATCTTGAGATTAAATATTTT
>NW_019387136.1:9511-14705 GCF_000671375.1 Centruroides sculpturatus | reverse complement strand
CACTATTGTTCAGCTTACATGTTCGGACGTGTCGCGCGGAATCCACACATAGCTACAATTTATTTTGTGTTATTTATTTCTGTGTTTGTTATATCAAAGTGTTTTACAATTTGTAACTCTAAAAGCATCAATTCTCTGACGAATCTACATTAAACATTTTCTTATTGGGCTGCAATTTGAAAAAATTGTAGACCTATAAATTTCCACTTTCTTCAGCCTATCCGTTGTCTATTTGTCTTTCCTTAATCTCGAGTTAGATAGATGAAAGATGAGACCAGATATGGATAGCTTAGAGGCAGGAGGCCCCAATTAACGATATAGGAACTTTCGAAAAAAACTGGAAGTCATGTTATTTCAATTTAAAAATTTTCTCCTGAAAGGTGTTAGATAGATGACCGGCACGACTCCATTGTTAAAGGAAAAGTATGATGTACAGGGGCAAGACTACTAATTTGAAGTGGAAAGCATATATTTTAAATTAAATAAATTATTAAAAATTGGTGTCCGCACCAAATTAGTAGTGTCTTGCTCCTGTACAATACATCATACTTTTTCTATAACAATGGAGTCGTGCCGATCATCTATCTAACTCTTTTCGGGGGAAAATTTTTGAATTGAAATAACACGACTTCTGGTTTGCATCTGAAGAGCATATATACAGTAGTATACAGTAGTTAATAGTTAAAGCGGTAGTTAATCGGGGTCTCCTGCCCTGAGGTTTGCATATCTGGTCTCGTCTTTCATCTATCCAGCTCCATTTTCGATATTAAGGAAGGACAGAGACAGACGACAATTGGTCTTAGGTCTACAATTTTCAAATTGTAGCCCAATATATAGGCTAAAGTATCCGAACTTACTTTTAATATCACGAATAAACATCTGTATGCAACATAAAAAATATACGTCTAGAAAACTGAGATATAAATATATTCATAATGACAAAAAGTCATACATTCTTTTGAGAGTATGGTTTTTTTAATTAATAGTATAGTTAGCATCTTCATTTACGAAATATATATCCGATAATTAAAGAATAATTAATTTTATCTCGAATTTACCAATGTTTGCCCTAAAATACGAGTTTCGATTGTCACAATACTGTTCTCGATGCGTTACAAATTACTAAGGATAGATGCTATCTTAACCGCTCGGCCATCCGACCATCACATTACTGTAATATTATTATTTGTGTACAATATGTTATATAATATTGTAGGATAATGAACACGACATGGATTCATTGAACTTATTTGTAAGATGTTTATCAATTTTTCTCTTTCATTTCAAATGTACGTTTGCTTTTATTTCATATTTTCTAATTCGTAATTCTGACTATTTCCACAGATTTCCTATTGGTATACTTTATCGGCATACATTTTATTGAATTGCTTTTTTTACATACTTGTGAGCTTGTTTATTTATTTTATCTGATGAATACAAAAATTTTCAGATTTCCTAAATATCTCTTAATATTTTTCTTTCTTTTGTTACTTTTCTTGTCCAACCTTTTACAAAATTACATGATAAATTTTAATTTTTTGACTTCTTAATTCCCAATTTACTCGAATCATTTTTTTCNTCCGAAAAAACTGGAAGTCATGTTATTTCAATTTAAAAATTTTCTCCTGAAAGGTGTTAGATAGATGACCGGCACGACTCCATTGTTAAAGGAAAAGTATGATGTACAGGGGCAAGACTACTAATTTGAAGTGGAAAGCATATATTTTAAATTAAATAAATTATTAAAAATTGGTGTCCGCACCAAATTAGTAGTGTCTTGCTCCTGTACAATACATCATACTTTTTCTATAACAATGGAGTCGTGCCGATCATCTATCTAACTCTTTTCGGGGGAAAATTTTTGAATTGAAATAACACGACTTCTGGTTTGCATCTGAAGAGCATATATACAGTAGTATACAGTAGTTAATAGTTAAAGCGGTAGTTAATCGGGGTCTCCTGCCCTGAGGTTTGCATATCTGGTCTCGTCTTTCATCTATCCAGCTCCATTTTCGATATTAAGGAAGGACAGAGACAGACGACAATTGGTCTTAGGTCTACAATTTTCAAATTGTAGCCCAATATATAGGCTAAAGTATCCGAACTTACTTTTAATATCACGAATAAACATCTGTATGCAACATAAAAAATATACGTCTAGAAAACTGAGATATAAATATATTCATAATGACAAAAAGTCATACATTCTTTTGAGAGTATGGTTTTTTTAATTAATAGTATAGTTAGCATCTTCATTTACGAAATATATATCCGATAATTAAAGAATAATTAATTTTATCTCGAATTTACCAATGTTTGCCCTAAAATACGAGTTTCGATTGTCACAATACTGTTCTCGATGCGTTACAAATTACTAAGGATAGATGCTATCTTAACCGCTCGGCCATCCGACCATCACATTACTGTAATATTATTATTTGTGTACAATATGTTATATAATATTGTAGGATAATGAACACGACATGGATTCATTGAACTTATTTGTAAGATGTTTATCAATTTTTCTCTTTCATTTCAAATGTACGTTTGCTTTTATTTCATATTTTCTAATTCGTAATTCTGACTATTTCCACAGATTTCCTATTGGTATACTTTATCGGCATACATTTTATTGAATTGCTTTTTTTACATACTTGTGAGCTTGTTTATTTATTTTATCTGATGAATACAAAAATTTTCAGATTTCCTAAATATCTCTTAATATTTTTCTTTCTTTTCTTGTTACTTTTCTTGTCCAACCTTTTACAAAATTACATGATAAATTTTAATTTTTTGACTTCTTAATTCCCAATTTACTCGAATCATTTTTTTCTTTTACAAAAAAAATTCCGTGTATTTATGCTGTAGTTAAATACTCAGGTCAATTGAGAGGATTACAGCGGCCCACCAGTGGCCGAGTGGTCTTTGTACCCTGAACACTGGGAAGCTCGGTCGTGGGTTCGCGCCGTGATCGGACAGGCTGGCTGCTTGGAGTTTTCCGAACTTTCTCCTTGCTAATAACGACTAAATAGGAGGCCAGTTCCCCATAAAAGTCCTCCCGGAAGGCATTCTTTCCCCGCGCGTGCGTTTAGGCCGTTCGGATACGGCTGGCTCGTCGGTCGCATGGCGATCAATAACGTCATTCGGAGAAAGAGCCTAAATAGAGCTACACTCTCCATATAAACTGAGAAGAAGAAGACAAAGAGAGGATTACTGCTAGCTCAAGGCGTTCAATCAGGTCAATTAATAATAAAAGTAATCATTCCGTATCTATACTGACGGATTAAACTCACCCTTAATCGGCAGAATGGATACCGAATATTTTGTTCACAATGCGCTGATGGATCGAGCCAAAAATTAAATTTAAATTAATTCTCACGAAGGAACAGAAGATCCAAATGAGATTAGAACTCCCAATGAATAAGAAAATAAAATAGCTTTGCTAATACAGATTGCCAAACTTCCGGAAAGAAAGTTGCTATAAGGTTTGGAGAAAAACGCTTGTCATCACAAAATCACAGTTAATATACGCAAATGTTATTACATATTGCACATCACGACAATATGCAAAATTAATTATTTTTCGATTCAGAATGTTTCACAATCAGAGCGTCCTATTTACAGGTAAATATAGCATAACTCACAAGAAACTAAGACGTTACACTGACTAATGTTGTTAAAATAATAAAGTAGTAAAAATTTGAACTCAACACAAAACTCAAAACCGTTTAAACTACTGATGTAATGACGATCATAAATAATAATACTATATTTGATCTCAACAAGGAGTAGATCCACGGGGACTACAAGGATTAAAGTCCTCCCCATTAACACAAAAGGTTAAATTTATTTATTCGAACTTCGAAGCATTATAAATGTTTATTTTTATAAACATTTACAATGGCAATGGACCGTCCTCAATACAACCGTCCAGTAAGTGTTAATAAAAAGTACTTATAATT
The DNA here is from genome assembly GCF_000671375.1 of Centruroides sculpturatus. NCBI lineage: Eukaryota > Metazoa > Arthropoda > Arachnida > Scorpiones > Buthidae > Centruroides > Centruroides sculpturatus. Next base: position 10,743 of record NW_019387136.1, on the reverse strand, counting down.
AATTATTCAAATATTTTTAATTTTTGAGTTAGTTTTTCTGGATTCTTCTGGATTCCCACCAATCTCAACTTACCTACCACAACGGAGTTTATTATTCCGCCGATTTAGTGTTAAATTAATTGTTTTTTCAACCGCATGCGGATGGTGTTCTGAAGTTTATAAAACTCATTTATTGATGAAATAGTTGATGAAACAGATGATTTTAACTAACTTAAAGCAAATTTAGTGCTAAAATTTGACCATTTTAACTTTCGAAAAACGTTAACAACGTGGACACCGCTGTTGGTCGGCGTTAATAACTGGTATCATGGGGGCCGCGCGGCCCCCACGCGTCATATTTTTACGATTTTCTAAAAATCTAAGCATAGTGCACAGCTGCCATTTTATGTAATCTCATTACGTCGCGACTCTTAGCGAGTGCCAAATGTTAGCATTTGGCTGTAGCTGTAGCATTTACCAGGATGGAGCTACGTATCTTCTGGGGGCCGCGCAGCCCCCACGATACCAGTTACGTTGGTTTTTTTTGTGGAAATGTTTTTTTATGCTTTTTTTATTTTTACAATTATTTTGCAAAGATATCTCAACCTTGCATCAAAAATTCAAAATGACTACCAAAGAATCATTCGAACTGCTAATATATGATGATAATATACAAATTGCTAGATCAAGCCGAAATCTCCCGAAAAGAGTATGTTGTCATTTTGTGCTGGAAAAAAATAATAAATATGCTACTAAGTGCAACAGTTATTTGAAATTTATTTGCAAAGTGCATAGTACTACAAAAATACTATGTGATTACTGTCAAGACTACATAATTGCGTTAAAATGTTCCTGAGTCTTAAAAATAGAAGTGATTATATTACCTGTGGTTTTTTAACAAATGATAGTTAGAGGCTATAATAGATACTTTTTTTTATAAGATTAGTTTCTTAGGAATAAGAAAAAAAATATCTTTGATAAAAACTTACAATAGGGTAGATTTTTGTATTGTTAAAAAAGCATACACCAAAAGTTGTAACAATTTTGTGATCTTTTGTAATAATTAAGTAAAGAAAATTATATTAATAAATAAAAGTTAATTATACTAAAGAAGGGTTTCATTTAGCATTTATGCACTTTTAAACTGCACATTGTTCAAACTTGCTCTCTAAAGGCAAATTTTGCTTGGGGGCTGCGCAGCCCCCATGATACCAGTTATGATTAAAAAATTTACGATTCCAGTTAAGGGTTAA
>NW_019387136.1:0-5947 GCF_000671375.1 Centruroides sculpturatus | reverse complement strand
CTCTGTCCTTGAAGATCGGGGATTATATCAATCTCCGTTCTCTAATTTGTTTTCTGATTGGCTCCCTCGTCTGTTTCTAAGCGAAAAACGATTCCTTTTCGAGTCACGAGAAAGATCCGCCTTGAAGAATCTACTTGACACCATCCGTTATTCTGGCTGCAAAATGTTGATGGAACTTTGAAACTTGCGCTCATATTTTCCACCATTGTTGTCTAGTCTGTGACGTTTTTGAAATTTAACGACAGGACGCGATGTCCTTTTTCGTCATTAATCTTTCCTCTTTTCCAAATTTCTATGTTCTAATTATGTGCATATGAACGACTTTTCAAAGGTCTATCTCTACTGGAGGTCGTTTGTTTACAATTATTAATTAATCATTTAAAATTATTACATTCTGTTTACATCAATAAAGTTGTTTTTTTCTCTCGTCGCGGTTTCATATGACTAACACAACTAATTCGATCTTTGATCGGTTTTTAACAATAGACGATTTTTTCTAGTTTCTGTTTTAATAAATTTCTTATAATAAATATTTAATTTCAACCCGTTTTTTGGGGCCTCACAATTGTAGAATGAGAGAATAATTTTATGATGGTTATGTTTAATCCAACACGTGCAACCATCTTGCAAATCGTACGACGAGACAAAAACAATTATGTCACTAGTAGAAGTTAGCATAGATAAAAGAAGCTGACTGAATTAGCTAGAATTCTAGCGGCGGAAGGAGTCAAGCAGTAGTTAGAAAGGAGTTCAACATCACAACATAACTAGACTTAGCAAGAATTCTGTGTTACTAAACGACGGGAACGTCTCCCGGGAGAACTTTCTATTGGAAACTGGCCCCTATTTAGGTGATAATTATTGACGTGAAGAAAACCCGAAAAACTCCACGTGCCAGCCCGTTGATCAGGCTCGAATCCACGATCCAGTATTCGATGGTTTTTATCCACTTGGCTACTGATGAGTTTTAGACTGGTTTGACAGGTGTCAACATATTTTGAAAGGACTATACATTCAATAATCTTTATACGTTTCATATTTCTGAATATTTCCTGTTATTCAATGAAATTCGAGTGTGTAATTATTTAATGTCCGTTTGTAAAACAAAAGACAAGCATCTACAATTACATAATACATTTGAAATTTGATAATTTTGTTTATCTATTTTTTAAATAATTTAAATTCATTACAAGAGATGATGATGCTTTTCTGTATTAGATCGTTACGAGTGATGAGACTTGTGTCTCGTACGTAAACAGACAAAAATCAATCAATCAATGGCCGTTTTCACTCGGTTTAAAAAAAAAAAAAAAAAAGTCGGAAAATTGCTGTCTGCCAGGAAAGTCATGGCATGACTTTTGGAACAGAGGAGGAGTGCTGTTAGTGTAATTTATGAAATGCGGCAACACAATCAATTTAGAAATTTATTGTTACACATTATGTAGTTAAGGAGAGCCATTCCGAACAAACCTCGTGGCATGAGCTTTCGGGTGGTTTTCTTGCAAGACAATGCCCATCCGCATAATGTCCCGCGAGCCCTACTTCAACAATTCAAATAGGAATTGTTTGATCTCCGTCCTTACAGCCTTGATTTGAGCCTAGCGATTGCAAACTTTTCATGCATGTGAAGAAATGGCTTGCATCATAATGCTTTGAGAATGACAGAGTTGCAGTCCAGCATAAGGACATAGTTTCAATCAAGGCGGCAGAATTCTATGAAGATGGAATACAAAAACTTGTTAATTGCTACAAGTATTTTAGTTGGCCGGATGGCCGAGCAGTCAAGGCGACAGCCTACCGCTCTGGGGGACCCGGGATCGAATCCGAACGGGTCGAATAATCCCCAGGAATTTTTGGGGGATGCTCCGTCCGGATATGTCAGCCCGTCCCTCACGACCCGGTTGCCCCATTGTGGTCCTGGCCGAACCCATAATGGGTTTGCTAAAAAGAGTGCCTATTATTGCCCACAGGGTAGAAAGAGTTTAAAAAACAAAAAAAGATATCTCAGTTTAACTAGAGGTTATATTGAAAAATAAAATGTGTAGTTTTCAGTTCTATACAATAAAATTTTCTGACTGTATTAATGTTTCAATAACCAAATGGAAATTACTTTCCGGATTGCCCTCATATATATTTATGGTTCTAGTATAAATTTAATTTTACATATTGTAGTAAGACGCAGGGCCGAATCTAGTGGCAGGCATCATGGACTCCCGCACAGGGACCTCCACAAAAGAAATTAATAAAAATAAAGAGAGAGAAATGAATGAAAAGTAAGGAATGGTTCGGGAAACGAAATACAGCAGATTACATTTATAAATACCGTATAAATTTAAAGTAAAGAACACTATAGTAGAGTCTGTGCGGGCCTTATAAGGGCATCCGCAATTGCGTCTGCTCCGGGACTCCTATATAAATAAATACATCCTTGGTTAGCGTTCTCTGTGTTCCAAGTTAAACATAACTTGGAAACATTTGTTTTGATTTATTACTCGTATTAAAATAAAAAGAAGCTATAAGCGGCAAGAAGACACATTTACAGAAAAATATTTAATATTTAAAAATAAAAAGCTTAGTTCACACTGAGCGCGATTCGCTAGCAAAAGGGAAAAACAGAGCAAATATTCGCTCAATATATAAATATATATATTCGCTCGGTTATTCGCTCTATTTTTCGCTTTCGCTAGCGAATTGCGCTCAGTGTAAACTAAGCGTTAGTCCATTTTTTGTCCTTTCACACGCTATACGAGGCGATAACCTCGAATAAGCGTGTGAAGGGACAAAAAATGGACTAAGACTCATCTATGTATGTATAGTCAAAGAAAATATATTTTTCTGTAAATGTCGTATATGTCCTTGCAATTTTTTATTTAAGGTAAGAAGACACCTTTGATATTGTGTACAGAACTTTAATACCTGGACTCTTTGAAATAGAGGCGCAGCGGTGTGCCGCAAAAATTTTTGAAGGTTATTAAATAAATTATTTTCGAAATGTTGTCATTTTCCATTAATTGCAATGATGAATCCGAAAAGTATAATACGAAAAGGGCATCTATGACTTCGTTTTTGCGATACGGTAGATCAAAGTGAGAATGTCCAAGCTCCCTGAACACGATTGAGTACGCCTTACGGAATTTATGGGGGAGGAAATCAATATTGCGCGCGCTTAACGGAAAATGGGACCAAAAACGAAAGAAACTCAAGAATAAAGCAATCGACGTCCGTATCGATGTGAAGTGCTAAGTCGATGGCTTGCAAGTATAATAATCGCCTTTTTTCGGCTCCGTCTCAATTCTATCGTGATACAGCAAATATATCCTAGTATTGTAGATCTAAATCAATCTATCCTTTACCTCCGTCGCTCTTTTTAGTGCTTCAAAATTAAATTTTACCTAGGATCGTCTCTGAGCGTTAGTGCCTATATCTGTCGCTTTCGATTAAAACGCTCCTCTCCACATAGTTTAAATAATGGCGATTCTATTCAACGATACGCGTTCTTATCACAGAAAATCAAAACAAAAAAATTTCAAAGTTTTCGGCTAAACTGTAGTGCGGATCACTGGGTTTAAAGAATTACTTGACGTGTACAATACGACTCATAATGATGTGTTTATTTGAAAATATGGAGGTTGCACGATCGACTAACTATTCGATATAAAAACTTTTCTTTACGGATACTCGGAGCGGTTAAAAAGTTATTTTAATGATAATGAAAATTTGTCAAAATAGATTAGAAATGACATTTGTGGCCAAATCTGTTGCAGGATAGCGTATAGTATCTAAATGTCTTTTCGTCCGACCGTATCGCTGCATGAATCCGAGCAAGAGGAAGTCCCACGCGATACTAAGTTTCTTTAAATTGTTCCGTTGTTCTAAAGAAAACTGACCCTTTGCCAAGATCGTCTTTACGTTCGCTCTAATGAAATTTTAATCGATTCCAATTCCCATCGACTCCTTGAAGTGTAACTTTTTTCTTCAATGAATATAATTGGAATCGTTATTGTGTATCCTCGACCATCAGTCATTAATGTCATGAATAATATTTTCATAACTTACCATAAATAAATATTATAATTTATTTTCTGTCAAGACAAAATTTAGGACTTCAACACCCGATAATTAGTCTAAAATTAGAGGTTCTCTTATCGAAAATGAAACACGATGATAGATTAATTTAAAGTGATCCTGTAAAAAATATGTGATATGACATAAATGATTGTAATATTATAAATAAATAACTGCACTATATAACTAGCAGTTAACACTCTAATCTCAGATAATAAAAGTAGTCATACGACTAATTAGACAAAAGTAATATAATTATATATCATTATATGATGCAGAGGAACATTAATTTTGATAAGGGCAGGTTATGATCCATTTAAATAACCCTAAACTGCGTTAAATTATCTGTTTAAAAAATAATTCATTAAGTAAGCATTCATAAAAATTTGAATTTGTCACAAAATACTCAATCAAAGATTTCTTTAAAATAGTAATTTTAGTTGAAATTATCACGGGCTCGGCGGGTCATATACGGGCCAATCCATATTTCTCTTAAAAGTAAACCATATATTTTATATTTATGTAATTTTCATAACTAAAATTAATAATAATAATAATAATAATACTGTCTTTACTGGCATATAAGACGCACTTTTTTCCAAAAAATAGTGTCTTGAAATGGGGTGCTTCTTATACGCCAGCAAATACTATATACTAGTATAAAATATTAAAGAACCCATGTTATATGTAAAATATTGATAAAACTTTGTATTATATATAGACAAGTTTATGCTTATTTTTTTATTTATTATTGTTAATATTTAATGAATATTAAATATTATTTATTATAATTAACTAATTATTATTGTTCATTGTTTAGTATAATACGCTTTTTATATAAATTTGTTTAAATTAGTAAATTGTGTATTGAATTGATAAAAACAAACATATTACGTTTATTAATTATCAGTTGAAAAAACAATACGCTCATAAATAAAAATATTTCACAATGAACGTTGCCTAAACAATTTAGAAATACAGATAATCTGAAAATTGAGCAAACAAATGAATAAAAATATTCAAATTTATCATAGAAAAAAATATCTGCAAATGGAAAATAGTAATAAAATACAGTCAGGCAAAGCTAAAACCTGTAAAAAATAAAAAAATGCATAATTTTACATTCAATTCAGTTTTAAATATCTAAATTATCTATACTTTATTTGTATATAATGATTTCTCCACATTAATTCTTTTATCGGCATTGATAAAATTTATATAAACAGTTTTCTCATTGCAAAATTTCTGATAGATTATTAAGAAATTACTACTCGAAATATTTTCCTAGAATGTTCATTGACATCTACATAGGCCTATATACCAAATGAATATTAAGATGTTTTCAATGATATAATCATGCTTATATAGTCAGTTGGTTTAATATTATCAGAATAATATAACTATTGAATACATTTCATTGTTAAAATTATTTTAAAGTTTATATTGTATCTACAATTATATGTATTGAAATAGTAACATAACGCAACGAACAGTGATAGAAAATTTATATTAATTTATGTTTCATATACCTATTTATAATACGTCTGCTTCGCGCAATGAAAACATCTATGGCCTATTATAAAACTTTTTTATAAATTAGATAAACATCTGTTATCTCTTAACATAAGTGCCTGCAATTGTGTTGATTTTCAGTAGCTGTCTGTGGAGAGAATGGACACGTTCAGGAATATGTTTCGAATTAAGTATCTTAATATTACTTTCTAGTAATTTAAGCTTTACTTTAAGAAATGTATATTGTTTTAACAAGTTATCATTATACAATACAATGAAGTTTGTTATCGACAACAGAAGTCTTGCATATACCAGTACTATTTTCGATATAAATATCTACATTTTGTCAAGCATAAATTTATAACCTGTA
>NW_019387135.1:0-14260 GCF_000671375.1 Centruroides sculpturatus | reverse complement strand
TATGGTGAGTTTTTGTTCGTATCGTGGAGCAAAAATATGTTCGAATTTCATGTCGTATCCTGAAAATTTCGTATGCTGGGGCGTTCGTAACCTGAGGTACCACTGTATATAAAAAAATTCAAAAGCAATTATGATAAGGTATATTGTATATTTATTTTTTGGTTTACACTTTTATTATTCTATTCATTAACTTTTCAACTATAATCATTATGTAAGGAAAGTTAATTAACACTATTTTGTTGTATTATTACATAATTACAACACAAAAAAAACAAATTATTTTGTTAAAAAAATATTGAATTTTAAATGATTGTTATTGAGATATACAATAATTTCATTAAACAATGTTATTCACTTTACATATAGAACATTTTATTTTCCTCATAAATAGATTGAATAATCTCCTAACTGCTTAAGGTTGGTTAAGTGATCAATAACTCAAATTCAAAATTTCAATTTCAAGGAGTGCACTTTCAGACTAGAAATTTTTATAGAAATTAGAAATAGTACAGTATTTGTAAGTTTAGGACAATTTGCATGTAATAGCATAATATAAAAAATTATTGTGTTAAATATGACATGACCAGGTAATTTTTTATTCTGATCATTTTATATTTATAACATAAGAAGAAGATATAGCAATTTTAAAAAATGCATTATTTTCTTATTTAAATATATATATATATACATATTTGTTTTTTAGTTTAGTAATGTAATGCACTGGAATATTAATTTATAATAGTTTAATATGTATTTTAAAATAAAGCTACAACTGTAAATGTTTACATATTAGTCAATCTGTAATTAAGAAACGATATATATGATATATATGCACAGTAAGCTGATGTGGTGAATCTGTGTTCAGAGTTGTAATTTAGCAAGTTGAGGCAATAGATTGAAACATCCTTTCCCTATTCACACTGGTCAACATCATTGTGTGAGTTAGGTTTATCTTTAGTTAGCCCCAATTACATCATTTATATAGTTTACAATGTACTTATGTCTCACATTTATTAATCAGTCAATCAATCAATAGTTGACTTACCAATAAATTGCCATCAAAGGTTCTGACTTTAGAATTTATTCCTATATAGAAACTATCTTTCTATTGTAATCTTAAGAGATAGAAATGAGATTCACTATAGTGATATTCATTATTTAATGCAATCAAAATTATTTCTTTCTTTTTGAATTGTTTTTGGATTATATCAACTTTGATATTTCAGAAAATATAATATTTTGTTTTAAATTTTATAAAACTTACACATTCATATTATTATTTTCAGTGTTGATTTTAACATTTTTTAATGCAATGGATGCTTTCATAATTTTAAATAATTTATTATGGAAAATATGCATTTGAATGCTTTCTTGAACTTTAAGCTTTTAAAATTTGATTTATTTCTATTGTATATTAATATATAGTAAATTTTAAAGTATAACAATTTATTAAATGATATGACGTTCTCTCCAAGTTGTGAAGGTATGCAGCTCTGCACTTGGATTTTGTGCTACCTTAGCACAGTCTATAAATATAACTGTTACTTTTGTTATGAATGCTATTGAATATGCAAACTTATAATTTAGTTTATACAAATTCAAAACACTTGTATATTTATAATTTAGATAAGTTACAAATATGTTTCTTTTGGCTAGTATTGATTTTGTTAAATAATTTATTTGGACCATTATATTAACCACATTGTACTATATTCAAATACTATGTAAAGATAAGATTTTAAATATAAGAATAAAAAGTCTAAACTTTTATCTTTTGTATACAGTTTTTGTAGAGAAGATTATCATTTCACCTATATATTTCATTTAAATATTTAAATGGAAATAATAAAGTAAAAAATGTTNTCATCATATTATTAACATCAGAAAAGATATAAACTTAGTAAGTAATTTAAAGAAATTAAGTAATGCTTAAGATTAGAACTTCTATATACTTAATTTAATGCTATTTATAGAGATTGTTTAATTCTTTCAAATTATTCTTACAATATAATATTTATATTAGAGCTTATTTTAGAGCTGCCATATAAATTAATTGAAGGGTGAATGCTTCCAAGTGAATAATGAAATAATTTATGATAAATTTAAGATCAGCTTTACACAATGCTAGCAACTACCTTAATGCTTTCCTATAATGATATATTGTTTTGTAAGGAAAATTCAATGAATATAAAATAATAGAGTATTATATAGTTACGGAGGGATTATGACTATGACTAATGATCTGTATTGTAAGGCAAAGAGGAACAGGAAAAACATTATTTGTAGTGGTCATTTTCAATGAAAGTGAGAAAAATATAGAGATGCAATCATTGATATAACTATAACTTGTATATGGTTTGATTATCTTGGTTTCATTGTAATTTCTAGTGGAAATATAACTAGTAAAAAGTGTATCAACAAAACTCAAATAGTATCAGGATCAGGTAACAATTAGGAAAACATTTTGTTTTATGTATCATTGATTTTTATTAAAAATTGCATAATTGATACTAATGCATCAAATATGATTAAAAAGCAAATGAATGCATGTTTATCTTTAATTTTTATAATTTTTATATACTGGTATAATAAAATTTATATACTGGTATTATGTAGACACTAAGAAAATTTATAAGTATTAATAGCATCCTCACTGTTTGCAATTCTGTTTTTAGGCTAAGAAAAGTACTGTATTCAAATTCCAAAAAATGGCACTTTTACAGATAAATATAGGTGCTAGAGTAATTTTGGGCTAAATTATAATTAAATTTTTAATCCCAAAATTTGTTTATTTATTTGTTTTCAGTTTAATATCATATTCATCCAGTAGTATATGTAGATATTGTAGTGGACATCAGGAATAGGTTTATAATAAAATTATTTTTGTAAATAATTTTAATAAGACATATACATATAAATAATATTTTACTTGTTTAAATTTTTACTTATTTATTTGATTTTTCTAATAGTTAAAAAATTAAGTGTTTATTAGTTTTTAGTTAAGTAAGGCATATATCCTCTCTTCTCTCTTCTAAATATGTCTAAAGATTCATTTGTATTATTTTTCTGCAATAAAATCTAGTACTACAGTATATTTACTTTTAAATTACAGACAATATTATTTATATTTGTTTCAATTTAAATATTACAAATGTATTTGCTTTCTTCAATGTTCTTTATAAAATTTCAAATATTTATAGTTTATTTAAAACTTTTATTTAGAATAAAAATTAGCAATTAGATTGATATTATTTTAGTATAGAACTACTCCACTCTTATGAACAAATAGCCAAATAATACTTTGATGAAGTTTAAACTAAGTTACTGGCCTGAAAAGTTTAATACTTATAATATGTAAGTTTTTTATATTTTTTTTGTGTGTTATTTAAATGCTATTGAATTGTTTTTTAATTTGAATTGTTTATACAATTTCCATAGTAAAAGTGTTCAATTTCAGATTTCTGTTTTCAGAGTATTTGAAGATGGACTAATAGCCCAAAAATACTTATACTCATAATGTGTAACTTAGTGTAAATTTTATTAATGTATTATTTGACTATGTAGGCTATGGTCGTTGGGCACTATAGTCTTTGTCTGGTCGAAGCAGTTGGATCTTGATCAGTATACATCTGACCTTGTGAGTTGCCAGACGAAAAAGTGAGATTTCTTTGGTGTCACTGACATCACTATTACGTGAGATCCTCTGGTGGCATTCGTAGGCATTTGTGCCCTCAGTACTCCCCTGTGAGTGCTTACGATACCTTATGTTGAAGCATATCCATTGTTCAGAGCGGGTTGTGACCAGTGGTTTGGTTGCCTCTGAGCTTGTTGTTCATAAGATTTCCTTTTTTGTGTCAGTTGGAATGCTTGTTGTAGGGTTGGTGACGAAAGCCGGTTTCAGCTAGTCGATGGTGACAGTGTTTCTTTGCCATTAATGTTTACCCTGAATGTCTTACTGGAGTGTTGGAGTATTCTGAATGATCCATCGTATGGAGACTGCAGAGGTCTATGTGTGTTGTCTTGGCATACAAAGACGTGCGAGCAGGTCTGCAGATCTCATGGCGTAATCCTGGCACTCACAGAATACAAACAAACCATTTGTATTCCGTGAGTGCCATGATTACGTGGTGAAACAGGACATAATTGTCACATTCTGCACCGGAGATCAGAGACAAAATCAGACATTTCTATCATACTGTTGTTGGTGGTTACAAAAAATTCTCCAGGCAAGCAGTGTTTGTCCGTAAACTAGCTCAGCTGCGGTGGCATCAATGTCATCTTTGTAGGCGGTCCGGATTCCCAAGAGTGCAATGGCAGGTTGTCCATCCAGTGATTGGAAGAGTGACACTTAATTGCTGCCTTGAATTGCCGGTGGAATCACTCAATTATTCCATTGGCAGCAGAATGAAAGGAGGTGGTGTGGATCCACAATGTCCCTGTCAGCACTATGAGTGCTTTAAACAGATGGGACTCGAATTGAGTTGGTTGTCAACCCTTGTGGGATGCCAAAACAGGCAATCCAGCCTTCGAAAAATGTTTTTGCTACGGTGGCAGCTTTAATGTCCGACATGGAGAATGCTTTTGGCCAATGAGAGAAATGGTTGATTGCCATGAGGCAATATGTAAAACCATTGGATGGCGGAAGCGGTCCAACAATGTTGACGTGGACGTGGTCATTGGCAGAGTGAATGATCACGTCCATACGTGATACAGTGTGCTGAGTGATTTTGTTTTTCTGGCACACGATGCAGTTTCGTACAAACTTCTTGCAGTTGCACTCAATGTCAGGCCACACAAAGGACTTCTTAATGAGACGACATGTGGCTTTCACCCCCGGGTGTGACAAACCATGTAGTGAGGCAATCGCCTGATGTCAGAAGTTTTTGGTGACAAAAGCATGGGCATTGAGTATGGATGTATTGCAGTAAAGCTGTGCCACAGTGTTCAGGATGTTAATCTGTTTTAGCTGTAAGCCTATGTTCGAATGAAGGAGTTGCCTAAATTTGAATTATCAGATTCCTGAGTGGAGGTGAGTACTGGGAAGTCGATTGCCTGTGTGATAGACTCTATATGAGACAAGGTGTCTGCAGGGATGTTGCTGGCTCCCTCGACATGACGGATGTCTGTGCTGAACTGTGCTATAAAATCTAAGTGGTGAAACTGTCTGGCTGATGCTGTCTAAGGTTTTTTTTTTGCTTTAGGGTGAAAGTTAGTGGTTTATGGTCGGTGAATAGGGTAAATTGCCTTCCTTCCAGCATGTATTTGAACTTCCTGATAGCAGTTTAAGCAGTATACAACTCAGTCATACTCAGACCACTTTTTCCGTGATTTATGACTGAAGAATGCTAATGGCTGCCAGTGTCCATCAATCATCTGTTGTAAGGATGCTCCCACAGCAGTGGATGATGCCTCTACCATTAAGGATAGCGGTGTGTTTTGTGACGGGTGGGCGAAGAGTGCGGCACTAGCAATGGCGTTTTTTACATTGTGGAAGGCACTGTCAATATTGGGGGTTCACTTGAGTTGGTCTTTTGGACTTGGGTTGCCCTGGAGGAGTTTGTTAAGTTCTATGGTGATGTGAGCTGCATTGCATACAAAATAGCAATAAAAATTAACCAGTCCCAAAAATTAGTGTAAATCGCAGAAGGTAGTTGGCTTCAGAAACTCGATAATTGCCTCAACTTTTTTGCAGTAGTGGATGAATTCCTTTTGAGTTGACTAGATACCTGAGGAATAGCACTTTGTGTTTGCCAAATATGCACTTTTATGTCTTGATTATGACTCCATAGTCATGAACTCTGGTAAAGAATTTACGTAAGTGCTGTAGATGTTCAGCTTTGTCTTGGGATGCTATCAGTATGTCGTCGATGAATACATAGCAAAAATTGAGGTCATTTGGTTAATATCTATTTTGCTCTCTACTTTTTTCTAGTAGTCTGAATTTTTCTTAATTTAAAACTATTAATTAAAAACAAATACTAACAAAATAATAAAATATGTTACATTTCAAAGTAACATGCAATAGTAACTTATATTCAGAATTATTGTTATTGTAAAATCACTTACATGTTGTGGCGTTACCACGGTTATGCCCCAACACATGATTTTACAATAATTATAAAGTCGGCGTTAAGTGATAACTAATTTTATTATAGAATTATTGTTTGCAAATTGAACAAAATGGGCACAAAGTCTTATCATCCCAATAGAAAATTAATCATATGTTCCAGTTCTTTCAAATAAAAGATGAACAATGCCTGATACAAGTAACTTCATGTTCTTTTATCTCAAAGAACAAATGGAACATATGACTAATTTTCTATAGGAGTGACAGGATTTTGGTCCACCCAGTATATCAGCATACTTGTACAGTTAGAAATTAATGAAGAAAAATGATTTTTCAAAACACATTTTGTTTACATGAATATTTCTGAATGTTTCCCATTCATCTTTAGAAATTATTTGAATACTGTTACAAGGAATAACTGATAAAATGAAATGCTTATTTGTACATTTATTGCCAATTAATTTAAAAAATTTATATACTCAAATCTATATTAATAACAACATATTGTGTATTCAAATATATAAAAATACAATAATAATAATAATAATAATAATAAGCAAAAATTTTAAGTTAAATAATAATTTAACAAAAAAAGGTTTATGGATTTGAATTTAGGCTTAATTTAATTAATCCTAATTCAAATTCATAAAATTTTTTAATCATGAAATATATTCAACAAATGGTAATAATTAATATTGATACTTTTAGAAACATCTGAAAAAAGAAATTAATTTAATTAGTATATTTCTAATTTGAAGATTTTTGCCAAAATTTTTTTATATTTGGTTGTAAACTATAACCAAATATTAAAAAATTTTGGCAAAAATCTTCAAATTAGAAATATACTAATTATTTTGCTCTCTACTTTTTTCTAGTAGTCTGCATTTTTCTTAATTTAAAACTATTAATTAAAAACAAATACTAACAAAATAATAAAATATGTTACATTTCAAAGTAACATGCAATAGTAACTTATATTCAGAATTATTGTTATTGTAAAATCACTTACATGTTGGTTATAAACTATAACCAAATTGTCTAGTCAATTTCAAGTTATCTTTACAGGAAAAACTAAGAGTAAAAAATTACACAGAATCTTGAGTAATGCGTAGGGCAACTTTTTACAATGTGCATGAATTAAAGTTTAAAAAGTCATATTTATTTAGCTATTTATCTTGAATAGAGTTTTTAATTCAGTATGTAAAAATTAATTTACGTATTTAACTTCTTTTTTTGCACTTCCTAGTTCTATTCAACTGTGCTATTGTTAGTTCTACTATTCTTGTCTAGAGATATTTTTCTTTTCCACTCTCATTATCCTTACTTCATCCCACTTAATCATGACCTTGTTATTGTATGTCATTCACCTAAAGATGTTTTTACTCTTTTTTTATAGCTTCATGTTATTTAAACATTTTCTCAAATATTTCTAGTGTTTTATCAGTTTATTTCATATTTTTCTATACTCAATCTTCAAATACAATTTTGACTGACTCACCTCTGACTGCTACTGAAAAATTTTTGTTTTATTCGTTAATCAGTATGTAATCTCTGTGCGCTTATCTCACAATCATTCTAGATCATTCTGATGAATTTGGTTGCATACAATCCTGTTTTAATGATGAAAATTCATAACAAAGAGGATATAGATTATTTGAAGATTCGTTTCTATATATTTTAAATTATTTTTATATGTGAGAGAAGTAATATGATAGTAATATTTTAGCAAAATGGCATTACCTCTTGCTTTGAATTTTTTTCTAGAAGAAATAATGAATATAAAACATTCAGTCATTTTTATATTCGTTTTATTTTGTTATAAAGTTTTAATAATTATTTATCTAAATCTTTAGCATTCATCTTTAATACTACAGTGGTACCTCAGGATACGAAATTAATCCGTTCCGAAACTGAGATCGTATCATGAAAATGTCGTAAGGTGGATCATCTTTTCCCATACGATTACATGTAAAACCAAATAATTCGTTCCAACGCGAAAAACATACTCAAATTAAAGCCAAGTAATACATTAAAAAAAATAACTGTAGTAAGAAAAACAAATGAAAAATGCGAACTAATGTAACGTCGTATGGTGAGTTTTTGTTCGTATCGTGGAGCAAAAATATGTTCGAATTTCATGTCGTATCCTGAAAATTTCGTATGCTGGGGCGTTCGTAACCTGAGGTACCACTGTATATAAAAAAATTCAAAAGCAATTATGATAAGGTATATTGTATATTTATTTTTTGGTTTACACTTTTATTATTCTATTCATTAACTTTTCAACTATAATCATTATGTAAGGAAAGTTAATTAACACTATTTTGTTGTATTATTACATAATTACAACACAAAAAAAACAAATTATTTTGTTAAAAAAATATTGAATTTTAAATGATTGTTATTGAGATATACAATAATTTCATTAAACAATGTTATTCACTTTACATATAGAACATTTTATTTTCCTCATAAATAGATTGAATAATCTCCTAACTGCTTAAGGTTGGTTAAGTGATCAATAACTCAAATTCAAAATTTCAATTTCAAGGAGTGCACTTTCAGACTAGAAATTTTTATAGAAATTAGAAATAGTACAGTATTTGTAAGTTTAGGACAATTTGCATGTAATAGCATAATATAAAAAATTATTGTGTTAAATATGACATGACCAGGTAATTTTTTATTCTGATCATTTTATATTTATAACATAAGAAGAAGATATAGCAATTTTAAAAAATGCATTATTTTCTTATTTAAATATATATATATATACATATTTGTTTTTTAGTTTAGTAATGTAATGCACTGGAATATTAATTTATAATAGTTTAATATGTATTTTAAAATAAAGCTACAACTGTAAATGTTTACATATTAGTCAATCTGTAATTAAGAAACGATATATATGATATATATGCACAGTAAGCTGATGTGGTGAATCTGTGTTCAGAGTTGTAATTTAGCAAGTTGAGGCAATAGATTGAAACATCCTTTCCCTATTCACACTGGTCAACATCATTGTGTGAGTTAGGTTTATCTTTAGTTAGCCCCAATTACATCATTTATATAGTTTACAATGTACTTATGTCTCACATTTATTAATCAGTCAATCAATCAATAGTTGACTTACCAATAAATTGCCATCAAAGGTTCTGACTTTAGAATTTATTCCTATATAGAAACTATCTTTCTATTGTAATCTTAAGAGATAGAAATGAGATTCACTATAGTGATATTCATTATTTAATGCAATCAAAATTATTTCTTTCTTTTTGAATTGTTTTTGGATTATATCAACTTTGATATTTCAGAAAATATAATATTTTGTTTTAAATTTTATAAAACTTACACATTCATATTATTATTTTCAGTGTTGATTTTAACATTTTTTAATGCAATGGATGCTTTCATAATTTTAAATAATTTATTATGGAAAATATGCATTTGAATGCTTTCTTGAACTTTAAGCTTTTAAAATTTGATTTATTTCTATTGTATATTAATATATAGTAAATTTTAAAGTATAACAATTTATTAAATGATATGACGTTCTCTCCAAGTTGTGAAGGTATGCAGCTCTGCACTTGGATTTTGTGCTACCTTAGCACAGTCTATAAATATAACTGTTACTTTTGTTATGAATGCTATTGAATATGCAAACTTATAATTTAGTTTATACAAATTCAAAACACTTGTATATTTATAATTTAGATAAGTTACAAATATGTTTCTTTTGGCTAGTATTGATTTTGTTAAATAATTTATTTGGACCATTATATTAACCACATTGTACTATATTCAAATACTATGTAAAGATAAGATTTTAAATATAAGAATAAAAAGTCTAAACTTTTATCTTTTGTATACAGTTTTTGTAGAGAAGATTATCATTTCACCTATATATTTCATTTAAATATTTAAATGGAAATAATAAAGTAAAAAATGTTTGTATTCTTGATTTATTGGAGTTTTATATCTTTTATTTTATTTTTTTGTATTTTGATGATTATTAGATAATTATGAGAATAATTTCATTAACTTTTATGTCTTAGTAATTTTATCAAGAATATGAATTTTATGATATAAATTATAATGGCATAGTTAGAATAATAGTAAATTATGCATTGATTTTTGAATTTTGTTAGCATATATCTGCTACTAGAAAGTTTATAATTGACTTTAAAGATATTAAATATCAAATTAACTCCTACAGTCTGATAAATAATCTAGTCATTTAAATTCATCAAATAAATATGAATGATCAAGGTAGTTGAAACAGAAAGTAATTGTACTTTGAAGAATAGTCATCAGTTTTCTAATTGAACAATGCAAGACTATCTGAACATATTATATCAGTAGCAATTGAAATTAATAAGTTTAAGGAAGTTGAACATTCCCTATAGCAAGAATTTGGTTTCATTCGGATTGTGGTAATTTCCTAAATTAATAGATAATTTAGTACGTTTTTATGTTTACTGTTTCAGTTATTAAAATTTCATTTATATTTTCTTCATAAATACAGGCTTTATTTTTAGTTTTACCTACCGAGAAAAGTTATTTTCATCAAGGTTACTAAGATTTTATGTAAATTTTATACCACTTCCATAACTGCCTTTTGCTCAATAAATGCAATAATGTCATAATGCAAAGATGATCATTTTTGAGCTATTCATACCAGTAGAATGAACTTTGCATTTACTTTTAACTGTGAGAATATCATATTAAGAGACTGAATAAAATGCCATTAGACAGCAGTATTTCAAAATTTTTTCACTGGGATGAATCAAAACTCTAAATAAATGATCCATCTGAAAAATCAAAACTTTTGCAAATTATGACACTGTTGTGTTTAATGAACAATATGATGCTTTCATGCCTGTGCAGAATATAAAATAACTGTTTGTGGAATACAGTAAGAGAATTATGAAAAAATGAAACACCTGTGTGTAAAATGTTTTTCCATCCCTCCATAATAGACTACTTTTATTTAATCCTGGAATTAAACAAACGTGAGTAAGCCTTAGTAGTGAAGTATGAAAATCAATCACTATTGACCCTCCACTCCAAAACATCCTTTATCTTGAGGAGATGATTTCAAGTGACAACTTTACTCTATATGTGTTGACACTGAGAATTATTTGTCAGATAAAATTTTAACTCATCTGTGAAGAGTATATTTGAACTCCTAAGAAATAAGGAAATGTAATATTACCTCCACCATTCTAATTGAGTTTTTCTTGGGCAACATTATTTGTGATATGGAGCATAGATTTCCTTGCATACTGATCATTTTGTTGTCGAAGCAACCTTCAAGGAGAGTTGGTTAGCTATTTTGTTTACATGTTATCCTTTGTATTTAGGACAACATACAAGTCATCTTCAGTTGTACAATAGTTAATCTTCAGATCCACCTAATCAATGTTGCCATAGCCTTGAAATGATGCATTCAAACACTAATAACTCTGACAACTCTGCTTGACTTTGATCAGCTTCCCTGCTACCAATTGCTCTTTATCTCTAATTGCCACTCCAAATGGTACTTTGAAAACATTTGAAACAAAAATGTTTAGCTATAGCAACTGTGTTGCTAAATCACAAATTAAAAGAAAACACTGTTTTTAAAGTTATCCTAATTTACATAAGCAGTTCTACATCAGAATATTTCCATAGGGTTTTACCAGTCACTGATTATCTCAAATATGCATGTTAATTTTAACTGAAAACTCAGCTTCGTGTTTTGTAAAACCATTAAAGTATAGAACTATAGAACTTATTTTAGAAATACATTAATGTATATAAATTAAAAATGTTAATAGATGTTACACTGTGATTTTTCTAAACACAAAATATTTTCAAATCTGTAAACTAAAAATAGCTATATTCATACATTTAACTTCTAAGGAATTAGTTCAAAGAAGCTATTAAGACTGTAAAATGACAGTTTAAACGTATTTTTCCTAGCTGACTTTGTTTACAACTATAAAGTTTACTATTTAGAAATAATACTTTTTATCATTTCTAAATAGTAAAAAATTCCATTTCAATAGTAATTGAGATATGCAGCATAGTTTATTAAGATAAATCATTGTTGTATATTTTATGCTTTGATGAAATTTATAGAAATATACTAAACCGTTCAAGTTTCTTTAAACAGACAAAACACTTAAACAGCATACCTCAAATTAACACTTTTACAAATATTTTTTCTGTGTTTAAATAATATATCCCAGTATTGGAAAGAAATTGAGATGCTTAATGAAACTTGATATCAAGTTTCATTAAGCAAATAGTTTATTAGTTATATTGTTTGTTGTTTTATTTGAAACAATAATACTTTTATTTTATATGTTTTTGATAATTTTATATATAGCAATAAATCATAAATATTTACTAAGCTGAAACTATGCTGGGCCTCTTAATTCCTTGAATTTTCTTTTAGAACAAGTGTTTAATAACGGCCATAAATATGTTTAGGACTTAATCCACTCATGTATTCAATATCTTTGCTGAATAAAACCATTCATAAATCTATACATAAATACAAGAAATTTTACAGATAAAACATATATATTTTTTAATGGATAAATTCTTTATACTAAAACAATCATTAAAACCTCTATACACTTGTAAGCCACTTGTAAACCACTGCTGAGGTAATAAATAAGAGCCCAAAACACATTTATTGCCATTGTACAACAGTTTGTGAAATAAATTGATTACAAGACATGCATTGATCAAAAAGAGAATAAAAGAATGAAAAATAAATAATTAATAAAAGTGGACTTTAGACATAACTGAGACATTAGACAAATGTGATTAAGAGACATTGATGTGTTTTCAGATTAAATAAATATTTAATGCAAACTTTATTAACATATCTTATAAAAAAATGAAAATTGAACTATTCCATTTTTTTTCAATCATCGTCATTGACTTAGAATAAAATTTTTTAAATTTTCAGTGTAGTAATATAAATTGTAATATTCATTTAAAATTTGTGAAGTGACATTACATCAATATCTATTGAATATATTTATTAAAATCTGATACTATTATAAGCATGAAGATTTAGAGATTTCATTCTTGTTAATATCAAAATGCATTTACTAATTAAAATATATTAAANCTCTCTACTTTTTTCTAGTAGTCTGCATTTTTCTTAATTTAAAACTATTAATTAAAAACAAATACTAACAAAATAATAAAATATGTTACATTTCAAAGTAACATGCAATAGTAACTTATATTCAGAATTATTGTTATTGTAAAATCACTTACATGTTGGTTATAAACTATAACCAAATTGTCTAGTCAATTTCAAGTTATCTTTACAGGAAAAACTAAGAGTAAAAAATTACACAGAATCTTGAGTAATGCGTAGGGCAACTTTTTACAATGTGCATGAATTAAAGTTTAAAAAGTCATATTTATTTAGCTATTTATCTTGAATAGAGTTTTTAATTCAGTATGTAAAAATTAATTTACGTATTTAACTTCTTTTTTTGCACTTCCTAGTTCTATTCAACTGTGCTATTGTTAGTTCTACTATTCTTGTCTAGAGATATTTTTCTTTTCCACTCTCATTATCCTTACTTCATCCCACTTAATCATGACCTTGTTATTGTATGTCATTCACCTAAAGATGTTTTTACTCTTTTTTTATAGCTTCATGTTATTTAAACATTTTCTCAAATATTTCTAGTGTTTTATCAGTTTATTTCATATTTTTCTATACTCAATCTTCAAATACAATTTTGACTGACTCACCTCTGACTGCTACTGAAAAATTTTTGTTTTATTCGTTAATCAGTATGTAATCTCTGTGCGCTTATCTCACAATCATTCTAGATCATTCTGATGAATTTGGTTGCATACAATCCTGTTTTAATGATGAAAATTCATAACAAAGAGGATATAGATTATTTGAAGATTCGTTTCTATATATTTTAAATTATTTTTATATGTGAGAGAAGTAATATGATAGTAATATTTTAGCAAAATGGCATTACCTCTTGCTTTGAATTTTTTTCTAGAAGAAATAATGAATATAAAACATTCAGTCATTTTTATATTCGTTTTATTTTGTTATAAAGTTTTAATAATTGTTTATCTAAATCTTTAGCATTCATCTTTAATACTACAGTGGTACCTCAGGATACGAAATTAATCCGTTCCGAAACTGAGATCGTA
>NW_019387134.1:11977-16071 GCF_000671375.1 Centruroides sculpturatus | reverse complement strand
TTTTTTTTAATGTACTACTTAGCTTTAATTTGAGCGTGTTTTTCATCTTGGAACAAATTATTTGATTTTACGTGTAATCTTATGGGGAAAAATGATTCACCTTACGACATTTTCATGATACGATCTCAGTTTCGGAATGGATTAATTTCGTATCCTGAGGTACCATTGTAATAATAAACTGTAGGTAAACAACACATGTCCAGTAAGAACCTCGCAGATCATTAGATAGGTTTTATAAAAAGTAAAGCAGAATACTACAAAATATAACCCAAATTATTTTTAAAGTGACCCAAAAAGTAGCAGCCTAGAGCAACGGTGTGCAACCCCTGGCCCGCAGGCCGTAGCTGGCCCACGAAAAGTTTCTATCCAGCCTGCGAGATCTTTAGAAGAAATAAATAAAGATTTTTTGATGTAATTCATCTAGTTTAAATTGAATGTTATTCTCTGAAGCATTGCAGCAGCAATGACAGGAAAAATAAGGAAGTCATTTCCTTATTTAAACAAAAAATGGGAGAACAGAATTTTTCTAAATTATTTATATCTCATTGCATCATCCATTAAGAAAATCTATGTGCAAAAGCTATGCAATTAGAAAATGTAATGTCTGTCCTATCCATCTACATAAACAATAAAAAAATCAACGCTAAGTCATTGAGAATTTCGAGAATTGCTAATTGATCTTGAAAGTGAATATACAGATGTTCAACATTATTGTCCAGTCCATTAGCTCTTGAGAGGAACCATATTAAGCAAATTTTATAATTTGAAACACAAAATTAAATTATTCATGGATATGAAAGGAATTCCCATTCAAGCATTAAATGTTGAAAAATGGTTGTCAGACCTGGCATTCTTTGTTGATGTTACAGGACACCTGAATGTTTTAATTGAAGCCTTGCAAAAGTAAAATCAAGATGTGACATAATTATATGGATATATTAAAACTTTTAGAAGTAAACTCCATTTGTGGCAATTCCATATAGAGAAAAATAATCTTTTTCGTTTTCCATCATTATCTAATTATTGTAACAGATATAATCTTCAGTTTTTCATTAAAAAAAATCAAAGATATTTATTCAGAATTTGATCGACATTTTCAAGATTTCGACAAGAAAATATATTTATTTTCAGTTATTTAACTCACCCATTTCTATCACTGAAATCGAAACTGTTCCAGAAAAATTTCAAACGGAATTATTGGATCTCAAAGAGAGGGTAGGTTTATAAGAAAATTTTAATTTTACACCTGTCTGTGAGTTTTATAAAAATCTGTCAGCTGAAGAATTTCCAAATTTATTTGATAATGCAAAATATATTTACTCTTTATTTGGCTCAACATATAGATGTGAACAGCTGTTCTCCAAGATGAAGTACTTGAAATCGAAGTACAGAACCAAAATAACCAATATGCATTTGGAAAACTACTTGTGTTTAAGCACCACACAAATTGAACCAGATATTGAAATACTAACAAAATCTTTGCAGCACCAGATGTCACATTAAATAAATACTTTTTTCTTTTATACACGCGTATTTATTGTTTTATGATTAATAGTTATTTTTCCAATTCTTTGTAATTTTTTGAAAATGATAAAAGAAATAAATGTAGTAATTAATTTTTTTTATATTTATTTCATATTTGCAGACTAAAAAATTACAGGTCACAAAAAGGTGTCAATTAACTACTGCGGCCTGTGGAAAAAACAAAATTTATTCTGGCCCATGTTATAAAAAAGGATGCCCACCCTTGGCCTAGAGTACTATAAATATCTCAATCTGCTACTTGTAGCCCAATCTTGCAATCCCAAAACCCAGCCATATTTTATGAAATAAGAGGAAAAAGGGAGTAGTCCATTTGTAAGGTGATACCTGAAAATGTGTTATTATAAAAGCAAAGGCTTGTTGACCAGATTAGAGTCGTTCTTGGTCGTCTATTGTTCTCTTATAGTATGGAGGCACTTCCATCTAAATGAACAAGTTAATGTACACATATAACAATTTGGACTTCAAATTTTCACTTCAAATTTCAAAGAAGCCATTTCAAACTAACTGAATTCCTTAATTAACATGTAAATCTCTATATCCCTATAGCCACAAATTCTTCAGGGCTCCAAAAATATGGAAATCGCATGGGGAGAGATCGGGACTGTATGGAGGATGTGTAAGGGCTTCCCAGCGAAACTTCTGTAGCATAGTTGAAACAACCTTGGCAACATGTGGGTAGGCATTATCTTGCAACAGAATGATGTTGTCCGTCAACATTCCTGGGTGTTTGGACTTGAAGGCATGCTTCAATTTTTGCAAAGTTTCCATGTACTGCTGTGCGTTAATTGTGGCACCATGTTCCAGAAAGTCAATGAGTAGTGGGCCCTTGTAGTCAAAGAAAAAGATCATCACAACTTTCCTGGAGCATGGCGTGGATATTTTTGGTGGGGGTGAATCCATGTGCTTCCATTGTTTGCTCTGATGCTTGCTCTCTTGCTCAAAATGATGACACCATGTTTCATCTCCCATGACAATACAGGACAGGAAACGATATTCTTCATCGTGATACCATTCCAGGTGTTGCAGTGATGTTGACATTCTGTTCAACTGCTCCTTTGTCAAGCTGTGAGGAACCCATTGAGCACTGATTTTCCGGACCTTCAGATGCTGTGTCGAGATGGCGTGAGCAGTACCATGACTAATGCCCAACATGAGCTGAATGTCTTCCACCGACCACAATCGATCAGTTCTGATGGCAATGATAGAAGAGGTAATGACACAATGAGGCTGTTCTGGCCAACTGCTGTCTTTCAATGACATCTGACCTTCTTGAAATTGTTTATTCCACTCAAACTCACATGCACTTGACATACTGTGTTTGCCATACACAGCAGACATTCGGGCATGAATTTCACTTCCTGACACTCCTACCACAGTCAAAAAACACACTACACCTCACTGTTCCTCTTTCCCAGCCTCCATAGTGATGTCAGACGCACACACGACTTGCTGACCTCACTTCGAGCACATCTAACAGACAAATGGCACAGCGGTGAATGTTTTGCACTGTTCCTTCCTGATTCCCAACAGCGGGCACTTCTATACATACACCTACCTGCATTACTAACTTCCATGCCACACTCGTTATATAGTCGGTCTCATTTTCATTTGACTGCCCCTTATACTTTTTTGGCTGTTGCGTACAACAGAGAGAAAGTATGGTGATCAATCAAAAACGAACCTCTAGAAGTTTTACATTTTTGAACACAAGACCCTGAAATGCCAAGAAATACAAAAAATGTGGGGTTTTTTTTCTCTGTATGGATTGCTAGTATTTTGTGGGGGGAGGATTTTGTTCACCCACTTTGAAGCTTAATAACTCTTGTGTCTTTTGTCAAAAATTTTTGAAATTTTGCAGGGATGTTTATTCATTAGGGGCATTAATGTTAAATTTTGGTGGTTAAGGGTCAGGAGTTTGAAGATAGAGGGGGTCATGTGTTATATCCTGAGTGGAATTGGACTTAATAAGATTTTACTCATTAGCAGCATCTACAGGTTTTTATGAAACTCATCTCTACCCTCAAAATTAAGCTTTTTTCCATTTTAAATTAATGAAAAATATAAAAAAATTTTAAATAAAATCTCGTAACATATGGTGCCACATGCAATTTTAATGTTTTTGCTGGAAAAGTTATGCAATTTGTTTCTTAATTTTATCATAAGCAATAAGTAAAATTTCTTGGATTTACAAGATCTGATTAAAAAAGGAAGCTGATAACATTGCAAAGTGTGAGCAAGATTATGATTGATGACATTTTTTTCAATCTGTATATATATACAGTAGAGTGTCGATTATCCGAAAGTCAATCATCCGAAATGTCAATTATCCGAAAGAATTCCAGTCGGAAAATTTAAATTTTCGCCAGTGCTGTGGCACTGCAATCTTTGGCTATGTCTTGGGCTACTAAAATATTTTATGTTTTTGATACTAAATTAACTTCTGAAGTATAATTTTTTATTGTTTTTATATTTTTCAATATATTTATTTTGTTTGTACAAAATAAAAAACTAATTTTTAACGATACAATAGTCTTCGTTAGGCTTAACAT
>NW_019387134.1:0-11862 GCF_000671375.1 Centruroides sculpturatus | reverse complement strand
TCCATCCATTTACATCTCCACAAAGACTGTCTTTATCAGAAGGCTGTAAACGTGAATTAGTTAAGTCCACGACCACGTTTTAAACTAAAACAACATTTATTTACAACAATCCTCGAGTACACTTGAAAGAGAGCTACACATGCTCATGGCAGCGATCACCCGACAAGAAGAAGAAGCAACAATACCCAGAATTCTCTCTGGGAAAAACCCAGTACCCGTTTTTCTATCCGGGATTCACGGGAAACTCGTAGAGGAGTGGCGCCATCTCACCAGTCCGTGATTTGTCGCCGCAATATATTTTTTCGTACATAATCGGTTATCTGAAACATCAATCTTCCAAACAACTCCAGTTCCCAATTGATTCAGATAATCAACGCTCTACTGTATATCTCTGAACTCTATAGTACAACAAAGTTATGTTGAGAAATTCTGTAAATAGAATTGTGGAGTTTTAATATAGTAGTATCTTAGTAGCTGGTGAAAAAATGAATGATATATTTAAACAACAAATAAAATTATTTGTTGGAATCTTAAAGTTAATTTTTGGAAAATTGTAAGTGTTTGAAATGTTAAAACATATGTTTAGAGAAGATATTATATGAAGTAGATTTTGCATGAGTAAATTGGTTTTAGATAGAGGTGAAATATTATTTCACAGTTATTCTAGATGTCTCATGTCAACAAAAATAAATGAAAATTTGGAAAAATGAGAATTCTGACATAAAATAGTCATTGTTTCATTGCATAAAACCACTTTTATCTCTTGATATCTGCACCATAAAAACAGTTTTCATAACATTATGTTACAAGCATGACAGCATATTTGTTTTCGTGTCAAGCCAAAACAGTAAAATCTACGACGTGAAGCTTAGTTTTGTTTTTCCCAGAAAATACCTAGTTATTTAATAAGTACCTCACAGAAACTACTTAAAATTGCTCATAACTAATAAAAGAAGAAAATTAAATCTGAAGAGAGATTTTTCTTTTTATTGTTAAATTGTGTATGATTTCTACTCTTGCTATCACTTATAAACAGTGTGTTAATTGTACTGTACATAGCCAACTAAAATTTATTTAGTCTTTATTAGGATAATTAAATAAATTTAAAAATTTTATTAATTAATATAGTCTTTATTAAATAATTACACTAAATAAATAATAATAATAAACTATTTATTATTTAAACTTCTAAATTATTTGACTTGTAAATGATGAACTTAAAATAATTACAAATTATTTTTAAACACAAAGTGCCCTGAATGTGTGAAAATTTGTCTTGATAATTGACAAAATTCATTAAATTATAAAATTTATTTATTATTTTATATTTATTGAAAAACTGCTGTATTTAGGCAGAAGTTAATTTCTTGATAGAAATTCCAACATAGATTTTGATATTTCCTATTCAAACTTCTACTTGACTATATAAATTATGAAAAAAGATTTGTTTAAAATCTGATATGCATGAAATAGAATAAATGTCGTCTCATTATATGGGATGTCTGTAAAAGATTGATACATTTTTTAAGTTAGAGTACGAGGTAACTACTAAAACGTACCCACGTATAACTGGTATCGGTGGAAAGCAAATCTCTCAGATTTGTGCAATGTTAGAGCCAAGTGTACAGTACGTTTTTCTTTGCCAAGAACACTTAGTTGAATTAATTACTTACATATTCTGCAGAATGGATTAATGCTGCAGCTTACGGAATATGATAGCACATTCATGTTTTAACTAGACATAGTCTCTCTTTATTTTCACTGGAATATTTGCAAATTCCTGAATGCCACACTAACAGATTATTGGATTGGGAGAGCTGGAGTTGAAATGAGGAGTGGATGAAGTGCTTCTTTGCTCTGCCAATCTCACTCCATGTGACTTTTTTCTGTGGGGTTATGTTAAGGAAAAAATTGTTTGTGCAACCTCTGCTACTGGATATTGACAAATTGAAATTGAGAATTAAGTTTTTTAATTAGAAGTGAATTAAAATTCATCAATCAAATGATGAAGCTGGATTAACTAGTCTTGTCATTTGATTATAGATTATAGATAAATGCCTGGATTATACTTATTTATATTAAAATTTAATAAGTACACCTAGACACTAATAACTAGAAAAAAAATGGATATTTTCAGGTTAGATGAAACAAAAATACAATTAATTGTGTATTTGAAAAACAGAACATTAACTATAAATTTTAAAAATTGAAACTGTTAAGTTTTTTAAATTGCTATCATATTCTGAAATGATCAGATATGCATTTATTATTTAAATTTAATTTTAAATTCACTAAAACATACAAAACATGCAAACTAATTAGTGAAATTATTTTTAATACAGAGAAAGAAGGTTATTTTATCATTACAGTTGTTTTTAATATTAATTTTCATGCTTCTTGGAACAGATGACCTTGCTTGTTTACATGGCTATTTTCTGTACTATTTCTGTCTTTTTTTGTGTATATCTAACTACTACAGAGTATTGTTTTTTCTTGGTTGTGTTTATTAAACAAAGTATCTTGACAAAATCTACCAAAACTCCAATTTTCTTCACTTGTCTTGAAGATAGCTATATGTTTTTTTTTTTTATTGTTGGTTTTGTTGATTTTTGCTTTAAGATGCTTGTAAAAGGCCAACCTGGCCACAGTGTCTTTTAGAGAAATAAAAAATAAAATATATACATTAACATTGAAATGATAATAGTCCAGTCAGTTTTCAAATTATAATTGAATACTGTAATTTCATTACAGTATCTTATTTCAAGAGAATTGAACTAGTTTGCATTAAATTAAAAATTCTTTTACAGAAATGAAACTAAACCCAAATTTCTTAAGTGTTTTTTAACACTGAAAATTGAGTCTACAAATATAAAAGTTTGGGTCTATAAAGCACTGACAGTTCTCTTTCGGACATTAATTTAAATACATATTTCAGGTCTTAGGCAATTTCTTTTTTATATGTTTTAATAATTAAAGAATTAAATGTATTAATTGAAGTATCAATAGATGGAGACTCATTTTAACTTAATGCTCACTGATTAAATATTCAAAAATATAATTAAAATTCTGTTTTAGATATTAACATTTGAAAGTACAAACATTACTTAACTAAAATGACATAATTTTTGAAAAATGATTGTATGTTGCTATATATTATTTTAGAGATAAAATAATCTTGTAAAAATATGAGCCTTTCATCCATTGAACTTTGCCATCTTTTTTCACAAACTGTTGTGTTTCTTGTTAATCACCAAATAATTCTTTTGTGATAAATTATATTCATCTGATATTAGTATGTAGTAGAGTTGAAGTGTATCAAGATAAATTTTTTGTTTGGATTACAGACTGCATTTCGTCACTCGTGAAGACAAGTAATGCATCATTTCAAAATTTACAAAAAAATCAAAGCAAACTTTATGAAAAGAAATCAAAGTCTTTGCAGGAAAAAGTACGAAATAGGCCTTTCTGTCCAGTGTGTCTAAAATCATTTTTCGATGCAAGCAATCTTAGAAGACACATGGAAATCCATTATTATCAGCGCAAGAACTACATCTGCCAGCTGTGCACCAGACGTTTTTCTTGGAAGACTCACCTCATGACGCACATTCGAACGTGCCATGTTACGGAAACATCTGCGGAAGGAAGTGGTTTTAGATAATGTGATTGCAAAATTTTTGTCCTCATCTTAATTAATTCAAAATAGTATTTAGTGTGCAGTTCAAGTACAATTCTGTTTTTGTAGCTGGGATTTATAGATAAATTCATATTTTTTTTTTTTGGAATATTCATTTCTTTGTTGATGCATTTTTGTCTTGAAAAACTGCTGTATTTAGGCAGAAGTTAATTTCTTGATAGAAATTCCAACATAGATTTTGATATTTCCTATTCAAACTTCTACTTGACTATATAAATTATGAAAAAAGATTTGTTTAAAATCTGATATGCATGAAATAGAATAAATGTCGTCTCATTATATGGGATGTCTGTAAAAGATTGATACATTTTTTAAGTTAGAGTACGAGGTAACTACTAAAACGTACCCACGTATAACTGGTATCGGTGGAAAGCAAATCTCTCAGATTTGTGCAATGTTAGAGCCAAGTGTACAGTACGTTTTTCTTTGCCAAGAACACTTAGTTGAATTAATTACTTACATATTCTGCAGAATGGATTAATGCTGCAGCTTACGGAATATGATAGCACATTCATGTTTTAACTAGACATAGTCTCTCTTTATTTTCACTGGAATATTTGCAAATTCCTGAATGCCACACTAACAGATTATTGGATTGGGAGAGCTGGAGTTGAAATGAGGAGTGGATGAAGTGCTTCTTTGCTCTGCCAATCTCACTCCATGTGACTTTTTTCTGTGGGGTTATGTTAAGGAAAAAATTGTTTGTGCAACCTCTGCTACTGGATATTGACAAATTGAAATTGAGAATTAAGTTTTTTAATTAGAAGTGAATTAAAATTCATCAATCAAATGATGAAGCTGGATTAACTAGTCTTGTCATTTGATTATAGATTATAGATAAATGCCTGGATTATACTTATTTATATTAAAATTTAATAAGTACACCTAGACACTAATAACTAGAAAAAAAATGGATATTTTCAGGTTAGATGAAACAAAAATACAATTAATTGTGTATTTGAAAAACAGAACATTAACTATAAATTTTAAAAATTGAAACTGTTAAGTTTTTTAAATTGCTATCATATTCTGAAATGATCAGATATGCATTTATTATTTAAATTTAATTTTAAATTCACTAAAACATACAAAACATGCAAACTAATTAGTGAAATTATTTTTAATACAGAGAAAGAAGGTTATTTTATCATTACAGTTGTTTTTAATATTAATTTTCATGCTTCTTGGAACAGATGACCTTGCTTGTTTACATGGCTATTTTCTGTACTATTTCTGTCTTTTTTTGTGTATATCTAACTACTACAGAGTATTGTTTTTTCTTGGTTGTGTTTATTAAACAAAGTATCTTGACAAAATCTACCAAAACTCCAATTTTCTTCACTTGTCTTGAAGATAGCTATATGTTTTTTTTTTTTATTGTTGGTTTTGTTGATTTTTGCTTTAAGATGCTTGTAAAAGGCCAACCTGGCCACAGTGTCTTTTAGAGAAATAAAAAATAAAATATATACATTAACATTGAAATGATAATAGTCCAGTCAGTTTTCAAATTATAATTGAATACTGTAATTTCATTACAGTATCTTATTTCAAGAGAATTGAACTAGTTTGCATTAAATTAAAAATTCTTTTACAGAAATGAAACTAAACCCAAATTTCTTAAGTGTTTTTTAACACTGAAAATTGAGTCTACAAATATAAAAGTTTGGGTCTATAAAGCACTGACAGTTCTCTTTCGGACATTAATTTAAATACATATTTCAGGTCTTAGGCAATTTCTTTTTTATATGTTTTAATAATTAAAGAATTAAATGTATTAATTGAAGTATCAATAGATGGAGACTCATTTTAACTTAATGCTCACTGATTAAATATTCAAAAATATAATTAAAATTCTGTTTTAGATATTAACATTTGAAAGTACAAACATTACTTAACTAAAATGACATAATTTTTGAAAAATGATTGTATGTTGCTATATATTATTTTAGAGATAAAATAATCTTGTAAAAATATGAGCCTTTCATCCATTGAACTTTGCCATCTTTTTTCACAAACTGTTGTGTTTCTTGTTAATCACCAAATAATTCTTTTGTGATAAATTATATTCATCTGATATTAGTATGTAGTAGAGTTGAAGTGTATCAAGATAAATTTTTTGTTTGGATTACAGACTGCATTTCGTCACTCGTGAAGACAAGTAATGCATCATTTCAAAATTTACAAAAAAATCAAAGCAAACTTTATGAAAAGAAATCAAAGTCTTTGCAGGAAAAAGTACGAAATAGGCCTTTCTGTCCAGTGTGTCTAAAATCATTTTTCGATGCAAGCAATCTTAGAAGACACATGGAAATCCATTATTATCAGCGCAAGAACTACATCTGCCAGCTGTGCACCAGACGTTTTTCTTGGAAGACTCACCTCATGACGCACATTCGAACGTGCCATGTTACGGAAACATCTGCGGAAGGAAGTGGTTTTAGATAATGTGATTGCAAAATTTTTGTCCTCATCTTAATTAATTCAAAATAGTATTTAGTGTGCAGTTCAAGTACAATTCTGTTTTTGTAGCTGGGATTTATAGATAAATTCATATTTTTTTTTTTTGGAATATTCATTTCTTTGTTGATGCATTTTTGTCAGGTTAAAACATGTTATTCTTATTGATGTTAAGAAAAGAAATCAATGAGAATAAACCAAAATATGGAATTAATAATTTTGCCAAAACCTCATATTTTAAAGAATTTTTAAACTATTTGTTTTTAAAAGTGTATATAGGCCTGTTGAAGTATTTTAAATTATATTAAAAGCTGATAATGCTACAATACTTCCAGTACTTTAATAGTAAAATTATTAACACCATCATAAATATTTTATTAAAGCATCAAAGAGAATAAAATGTACTCCTCATCAAGACTTTTTTGAACAACAATAAAAAATTATATACAAATTAATAAGGAGGTAAAATTTTAATATTCTAAAATATAACATTTGGTTAACTTTTAAATAATTACAAATTTATGTTATGGATATAGTTATCACTACTATAAAAGCAGAGAAATAGAAATAAATAGGCAAATGTACTGTACATTCTGTACTTTTTCCTTAAACTTTTCTGTTTAAAATTTTCTATTTTTTTGAGAGTAATTTCAGGTAGAAGAGAGAAAATTGCTATATTTTATAGTTTCTGTACATAACGATTTTCGTAAAACCATAAGTTTTACAGTTTTCTATCATATGCAGTGCTAATTTTAATTTCTTCCACTTAAAAAAGAACGTAAGGCACTTTCNGAAGACGACGATTGCACGAGTTTCGGAGAAGTTCCATGTTCGGAATTCTTTTAAAAAAAAATCATTTCAATCGAATCTTAACGGATTTGCCCATTTTTCACCTGAAGAAGAACCAGAAGGTTCGAAAACGTTAGTGAAACAAATTAAAGCGATTTTAGCACCGTTTTGGTTATTCTAGAAGTAAGTCTGTTGAAGTTACGGTGTGTTGGAAGTAGTATTGTTTATTTGGTTATTCATAAAGTTTCTATTTAGTTAGATTATATACACTTTTGTATATTATAATTTTTCACAGTCTTATCTATCCATTTCAAGTGCCAATATTTTGTGGTCCTAATTTTCAAGTGTTTACAGAACAAACAATTCACCATTGTTTTTAGTGCATTTCAGGAATTCAAACTTCAAAATTACACTGAACCATCAACTGAAGAAAAGTTTTGTAATGTAAAAGTTGAATTATCACGTTATTCAATTTGAATTTTATGTGGATAAAAATTCATATCAATTGTATATAATTATCAGTGCAAAGTTAAACTTTTGATGTAATGACTAAGTAAAATTAGGATTTTCTTTAATATTCAGTATATGGTTTTGTCATTGTAACATTACTGTTGCAAAAGTTCACCAACAATTGCCACAGTCAGTTATAAACACACAATTCATAAAACAGGTCAGCAAATAATTAAAAAAAATATGTTTATATAGATTTAGGCTACATACAAATTAGATTCAAACCACAGTTAACAGAGGTAGACAGGAAAAAACATCCTCTTTTTACTATTTTACCAACAAGAAGTCTGGTTAATGGTGAGGTAACTTTATGTTTTTGTATGTGTTGCAAATTTTGAGGCCAGTTTTTTGGCACTCAGAGGGACAGAACATAAAATTAACCTCATTTTTGTTTTTCTCATAAACAAATACATCCCACTGCTCTTGAAACATTACTATTTCACATATGGGTTGGAAGTTTCCATCAATAGAAGAAACTTATACCCTTGTCTCTCACAATCACATGTAATGTAAAAGTCCAAAATTTTTGTTCACTTTTGATTCTACCTTGCAAATATTTTATATGCAATTCTTTCCTTTCTTCTGGAAATTATTTATATAGAATAAATGCTAAATTAAATTTTGTGTCCATAGAAATGCAGTTAATTTATATCCTTTTTTTATTTTGAGTTTCAAAGGGTGCTGTAGTCATACTTTATTATTATTGTTTAAAATTTGATTTAGAATTTTAAGATATTGTATATAATTTTGTTCATTGTCATTTAAGAAACTTCTGAAAATGAATATCAGTCCAAAAATGTTAGAATATTCTCTTTGATATTCTAATAAATCATTTATGGTGACATGTTTGTAAATTAAAGTTCTAAACTTTGTTCTTTGTTTTATAATAACATTAATTTCAGATATTTCTCTATAAATTGTAAATGTGTAAAACTAATTGAAGCATCAGTTAAATAGTCATTATTATATGTCAAGGTTAAAGGCTAATACATGAGAAAGCTCTTTAAATTCAGATTTTTGAAAGCCAAAATATAATTATTTTTGAATAATTTTAATTAAAAATATAATACAAAATAAAAATTATAAATTTTAATTTATAAAGGAGTAGTTTATTTTATTTTTACCAAATGAAATAACAAGTTATCAAATTAAACATAAAATTTATATTTAATTAATGATTTTAACCATAAAATGAATTTTTTTTTGAAAAGAACAAGTAAATAAATTTATGTGCATTTAGTTCATTATGCAAATACATTTTATAAAACTCTGAAGACAATTCTTGGGGACTAATTTTGTTTTTTTAATATTATTAGCAACGAAATATTTAAAAACATATGATTATTTATTTAAACAGCTAATATTATTTAAGTGTTTTATACTTACCTCAAATATGGTTTAGTCCGGACAGATTTTTACAGTCTGCATGTACTTTCGTAGACCTCATATTCTATTTTTATGACATTAATAAGCACTTATATATTTTACTGCTTTTTTGAAATTAAGGTCTCACTCACAAGTTTCTAAAATCTATTAGTATAATACACGCCTAAACACCAGGGTGAAAATTATCACTGTGTCAAGAACCTGTTACTGGTGTGCTTAGTGAAAATACAGTTTATCACAAATGCTTTCTTCAAAATGGAACTGTATTTTCACAAAGCACATCGGTAACAGGTTATTGACACAGTAATTTCTGAAGAATAATTGTCTCAAATTTGTCTCTGACTCCAAGAAGTCTTGTATGTAATCTATTAGTACTTTAAAGACTGCTTTTATGCTGTTAGAAATTCTGAAAATGTTTATTAAAATTTCATTAACTTTAATTTTTCTGCCCCAAGTTGTGTGTTTACTGAATTTGAGGAGTCACAAAAGGTTTCATTATGGGTATTGAATATTTTTTGTAATGGATAGTTGGATAAGAATATTCAGTAAGTTTTTATAACTTAATTTGAACGAAGATTTAAATTTTATTTTTTATTAAAAAACTCATTATCTTAAATTTCTAGATCAATTTATACTTTTTCTTTAGTATTTTTATCTTTTTATGTTAAATTACAAAAAATAAATAAATTTAAGCTAATTTTTGATCTCATAAGTTATGTTAAAAATTATTTTTAAAGTGATAGTTGAGCAGATCTTTGTAGAAATCAACTCATCAAAGATTAACAATACAGTATATTTTATATTGAATTTTGTGTTTTGGTAATATTTTGTCGCTGTCATGAATTACTAGTAAACTTCAAGCTAGAATAAATTCAAATGTTGATTACCCTGTCTAGATATTGATTGATTAATGCAACTCAAACATGGATATATCTTGATTATAATAATTTTAATCTCTAAGAAGTAAAATAAAATAAAATTAAAACTACTTTACTTACAAGTAATTTCTGAAGAATAATTGTCTCGAATTTGTCTCTGACTCCAAGAAGTCTTGTATGTAGCTGATACGTTTGTAGATAGATATCGTACAAATTGCCCATTTGCAGAATCATGTCATATGGCAATGTGAGCTTTAGGAAGGTTGTAAAGCCTCATTGTATAAAAATCTAGTTGACACAAACGGCAAACTGCGAGTGTTTCCAGAAAAGCAATCCAGCATTTTATTATTAAAATTTATTGTTTTATCAATTAATTATACATTTAAAATTTCATCTAGTATTGATTTTGAAACTTGAATGTTTGTTATAGATACATTGTTGGATCATATTGAAAAATAACTTGAGAATTTTTAAGCACATCACTGTTCAAAGTTATTGAATAAATCTTAATAATAATTATAATTAAAAAATGTAAATAATTTATATCAAAATAAGCATAAAAAGTTTTAAACTAATGTAATATTAATTACTAATGTTCAAATTCAAGTTGTCTCATTATTAGGACTGCAGAGTCAGGGTCGGAAGCACTTTTCAATGATATGTGCTGACCTTGATGTAAATTAAGACTCAAACTTAGGTTATAAGTTTAAAAAGTAGCCCAATGATTTGCATGGTAATCCTACAGTACCATTTACCATTATTAATATAGGTGTTTGACTTAGAGAGTTTGTATCAGGCTGGAAGTCTGTTTGTATTTTATGTTGACATTTGTGGCCATTTATGAGAAATATCATACCTTGGTGCTGAGGTTATTAGCACGTGCAGAATGGCAAAATAGGTGCATATTAATGAAAGACCAGATGATAGGCCACAGTGATTTATTGGATATGCTGCATCTTATGCTACTTGTACCATTTTTCAATAAGATGTGGCTTTTCTCCACTCTATGATTTAGGTAAAACAATTTCTGACTGGAGTTTCCCAGATAGTAGATTGGTTCTTATCCCATTGGACTTTTTCTTGTGGAATGTTGTGAATAATCAAGTATATCATATATATAACTTCAATGATCCGAGAGACACAATCAGATACAAGTTGGTGCACATATTGAAGTGTGTTTGAGTGTAAAAAAAAATTGTCAAATTGTACTAGAAGATGACAACTTTTCATTAAATTATGATAAGTTTTTACTGATCAAAACTCGGTAAAAATTGTTGGTGTGACATCCACTCTACGTATTTAAATTGCTCGATAAGTTTTTATTTATACTCTTTTCTTTTATTAAACCTCTAAACCAAACACCCTCTATATTGTATTCCTACGAAGGAATTGGAACCAGAGTCATAATCAGAAATTTAAAACTTAAGGAGCCAAATTGGAGTCAGCCTATCGACTCCACAGGTTCGATCGACAATTTTACAATCATTCTATCTTTAAGTAAAAGTATGTATAGTGCTGCTAATATAAATTAACTAGTGCCAAGCACCTATATAACTAATGCAGCCCTGCACATTCTTCCTTTTTATATTAATTAATGCTTTTATTGTTATTGAAAAGACTAACTGCAAAAAATAACACAATTTTATTAGGAAATACTTTGTAAATCAGAAATTTTTCAATTTGCTGTAGATACTAATTGTTCTATAAAATAGTGTAAGTGTTACAAATTATATTTTCAATAAAATTTTTGAGGTCTTGATTATTGTANTATATAAATTCATATATATATGAATTTATATAAAAAAAGAACTAATTTAATAAAGATCAGAAATGTGACAACTTATATTTAATATAATTGCACATAATTATATAAATAATTGAAGTGTTTTTGTAAGCAGTAGAAACTATTAAAATACAATTTACAGGTGCAAATTTTAAGAAAATTTTGTTTCCCCATGAGAGTTATTTAAGAGTTATATAATTTCACTTAAGACCATCTTTGGGTCTTTAAACAAGTGGAAAAGAATTGAGTTTATATCCATATCAGGATTTTGTAATACAGTATTTTATAATTAGAATTCTTATTAATGAAAGACTTCATGTAAACTATACTGAATATTTATTACTTAGTTGGAAGAATTTATATGC
>NW_019387133.1:6339-15398 GCF_000671375.1 Centruroides sculpturatus | reverse complement strand
GGTATCAAGTGAATCATTTTCTTCTATTGTAGGTTGAAATGTTAGAAGAACATGTTCAGTCTGAATGTAAGTTAATTTTTATATTATTATTAATGTTTTGGTATCAAGTGAATCATTTTCTTCTATTGTAGGTTGAAATGTTAGAAGAACATGTTCAGTCTGAATTCAAAATAATTTTTATATTATTATTAATTATTATAAAATGGCTAAAAGCTTAATTTTGAGGCTAGAGGTAAGATTTATAAAAAAAAAAATTATAAATGCAAATAATTAAAATCTTCGTTAAGTTTGACCCTACTTGAGATATGACCATCCCTCTTTCTTCCCACCTCTTGACCTTTAACCAGCAAAATTTAATAGCATCAATTCCTCTAACAGACAAACCACCTTGTAAAATTTCAGAAATTTTTGACAAAAGGCACAGGGGTTATGAAGATTCAAAGTGGGTGAACAAAATTGTGTCCACCTAACCACCCACACTTCACTCACAGAAAAACCTCAAATTTTGTTTTGCATTTCTTGATGTTTAAAGATCCTCCAAATCAAAAAATGTAGAAATATTTTTTCTTTAAGAATATCAAATAAATGAATTTCTGTAACTAATAATTAAAAAATTTTAAGTGTTAAAATTAAATTATATAGAAGTGTAATTATAAAAATATAAATGCAAGTTGTTCATTAATTTAATTAAAAAGTAAAAAGCTGTTTCGTAAAAAACAAATTACATAGCTGACCACTTTAACACAAATGAATCAATTGCAATAATCCTCTGACCTTCTTTTACAAGCTATTTGAAGAATGATAATGTAGTTGCTCCACTGGATATGCACTATTTACATATTTATAAAATATAAATGCTGACCAGAGAAGTAAAAGGAGGTCAGAAATATTGTTATTGCCTTGTTTAGATTAAACTATCATTTATGTATAAGTGCTTCTTGATTGTATTACAAATTTTACAAAAAAAAAAAATAGTTACAGTAACTAAAACCAATAAATCAGACTTATTATATTCACAGCAAATTTAATTAACTTTTTATTTGTCCAATTTATATTAATACAATAATGCATATTGGACAAATAAAGAGTAAATTAAATTCATTGTCAGTATAATAAGCCTGATTCATTGGTTCTATTTTAATAGTTAACTATTTTGTGTTTTTTTTTAATCATTTATGTAATTTTGTTAGGTAGCAAATTGTCATGCAGCTAGTAAGCACAGAAATGAGCTGTTTTCTGACTACAATTCACACATACTATATAAAAGCAACATTATACCTAAATAGACTTATACACAACTTTTGGAAACTGTATGCATTTATGACCATTACTTTTTATGTTTGACTTACAATAAAACAACTTATAATAGGAGTTACAAAACTGAACTCAATCATAACGTAGAAATGAAGACAGACAATCTAAATGAAATTTCTATAGTCCCCAAATTTTTATAGAAAAATAGACAATATCGGAAATAAAAATGTGGAGATTTAACACAGAACATGTAGATAACAATATTAACTTGTGCGCATAAATAGAAGAAACTTTTGGAAAGAAGGGTTGCAAGATAATGATTGTGAATTTCTTATAAACAAAAACCAACACAAGAAAAAAATGTTTATAAACTGCAAAAGATGGTAAATAAATCTATAGATATTTAAACATCAATGTACTGTAAATATTTTGTGTTCTTTGAA
This sequence comes from Centruroides sculpturatus, assembly GCF_000671375.1. Taxonomy (NCBI): domain Eukaryota; kingdom Metazoa; phylum Arthropoda; class Arachnida; order Scorpiones; family Buthidae; genus Centruroides; species Centruroides sculpturatus. The sequence continues at coordinate 13,701 of NW_019387133.1, read as the reverse complement.
AATTAGTTTATTGGTCTGTCATTTCTTTCATAATATTCATGTTCTTGTTAAAAGTAATAGAAATTTATAGTTACAACATTTACTAAGATATATTTTTGTATTTAAAATTTACAACTTTAGTTTCTTTTTTTTTACTTCACTTTTATGTTAGAATTTAAGGTAATTCTGGTTAGAATTTTTAATTTTTATGTTACTTTTATGAGTTATTGGATGTTAAATTTATATTTAAAAATTTAATGTTCTGATATTCTATATTTTGGACATTCCAAAAGTATGGTACATGAGGATGGCCTATGCATTAGGTTGAAAACATTAGTATATAGCAAATAAATGTATCTAAACAGCCAAAGATGTTTGGTGATGATTTTAATATAGTGTGTGTGTGTGTGTGTGTGTGTGTGTGTGTGTGTGTGCGCGCGCACATGTAAATACATATGTATAAGATCATTTCAATTATATTACTTACTTTTTCAATTCTTCCATTTCATTGCATTCATCTTGAAGTAAATCATGAGGATTTATCAAACACTGAATAGGTACACCAACAGATGATTCAGATTTCGATGCAAACATTGCTGGATTATTAACAATTGTGCCATCACTAACAGATTGTGTTGGTTGGGTTAATGAATTACTGAGAGGTATAATGGTTAACTCACTTGGAAGTTTTGAGGTAGGGGAAGTAATAGATGAATTGGGTGAAGGAGAAACATTGCCATTTGGCGGAATAGTTGATACTATATCTGAAATTCCATCATTGGAAGTACCATTACTTTGTGGTTGAGAATATGATTGAGAACATGACTGTTCACCTTGTTTAAAGGCTGGCTGCATAGATGGCACTGTTTCTGACCTGAGAGAGTTTGAAGACATTCCATTCGGCACTTGACTGGTTGTAGGCAAGCTTGTTACTTTTGTAATTGTAATGCCCAAAGGACTATTGTTATGTCCAGCATCAGGAGTAGAAGTCTCTGTGCTGTGAAGTGATGACGTAGATGTTGGGCTACTATAATGTTGTCCACGTACATTATTTCCATTGGTCTTTCCCAATTCAATGTCTAACCGATCTAGTTGTTCAAAAGCTTGTACTACTTGTTCCTTTGTAATACCGCTGCTTCGCAAGCGGCGAATCAGTTCAATCTGTTCAATGGTAAATAGGGCACCAGCCATAGAAGCAAGAAGGCATACCATACATCCAGTAGCCAGCACTTTCAGTTCCCACTAATATATTTTAACTTTTGTTACATCCTGATCACTTTCTCTGCTAATAGAAAAAACATAAATATAAATAAATAATAGAAATGTAATTAACTGGCCTAAATACCTACAAAAATTAGTACATATATATAAATTTAGCATTATAATATTTCAAAAAGAATATTTTTAATTTACTAGTATTGTTTTATTAACAACTTTATATTTTTTTTTTCAATGAAAAATATCAAAATAAAAGAAAATATTACATAAATTTGTCTTTTTAAAATTAACATATAAATGACTAATGTTGTTCCAATAATTTCTTAACTATAAATTCAAATATTTAGTAATTTAAATTTCAATATATTTTGTTATTGAACCTTTTTGACAGATGTTTACATGTATGCATGTGCACATGCACACACATACAAAATAATATTATAAAGAGGTAAAGTTTGTAAGTTTGAATGTAGGAGGTAATCTCTGAAACTACTCATCCAATTTCAAAAATTCTTTCACCATTATTTAGAATAGACCTTCAGGGTGGACATAGGCTGTATATTATTTCGTTAAACATTCATATAAATTAAAAGATATCATCTAGGTAAGCATTATATTTTTGGTGTCAGTGGGTGGCAAGAGGCAAGACGTGTACGTATACAAGATAAGTAACCGCGTGGCGAGAAACGTAGTGCATGTTTAAGAACTTGTATATTATATAGATGTCGAAATTTCCCACCATAGGGGAGAGGGACAAAATTAAGGATTACCATGAAGAACTTGACTTCCTTTATACTATTTTAAATGTAGTTTTTTGCATTTTTGATTGTGTTTTAGTAGGGTACATCAAGAGAATGTATATTACGTAAGGGATTTTTTGAAATTTCCTCCCACGGGGAGTGTTATACATTTATAATAGATACATTTTGAGCAACAGCAATGCATGGCTAGGTACAGCTAGTAAAAGATAAAGTCAAAAATAAAAAGGGGGAAAACATTAGGTGTATTGCAAGAATAGAAAATCAATTATAAATATTTGTCTTTTTATATAGGAAATTATTGTTTTTGGAGAAAGACAATATATTTCCTAGTTGTTGGAAATGAAATAGTCATTTTTTATTAAATTAAACTTTTTGGCCTTATAGTTCAACTTTTTTCCATGTGAACAGTGTTGTATGTTTACAATTGGAAGAGCCCACACATAATATGTGAATTTAAAAATGTAATCTCATTTATATTGTGAGTTCCACATGTTTAAGAATACTTTTTCTGATGGCATGGATAAAAAGGAAATTGAATAATTTTCTTTTTTGAGTAATGAGCAGGGACATAATGCAGCTGAAGCAATCTGAAATACCAATAAAACTTTTGGTGAAGGTTCTACTGGTGAAGTGAGCAGACTGCCAGAGATTGGTTTAAAAATTTCAAAATTCAGAATTGAAGATCATCATCCAATCAGTACATCACCTGACTCTCCGGGAAATCACAGAAAGGTTGAATGTACTGGACATTATTCATCCATTTCTCAACATCTAAACATGTTAGAGAAAGTCAAGAAGCTCGACAAATGACAAAACTCAGTGGGAGAGATAAGGAGCATCATTTGGAGATCTGCAGTTCTTTAATTAGTTGTCACATAAATGAAAGTATTCAAATGAAACTCTTCTCCATCCACATTATTCTCCACACTTTTTTCCAACAGACTAATCATTTTTTTTATTCATTTAGACAGTTTTTTGGCAAGGAAAGTCTTCAAGAAAGAGGATGCAATAAAAATTACCTTTAATTACTTTTTTCTTCTCATTCTCATGATTTCTATCAAATTGACATTAATGCATTTCTATTGCATTGGGAAAAGTGCATTAATGTTGGTGGTAACAATTTTGATTGAAAATGTAAGTTTTAAATTAAATTGCTAAATGTTCAAAGTCAAGTAAAAATTGGCCATTTCATTTGCAACAACCCAATAATTACCATTTTTTATCATACACTTTTATCAATATCTATACAGGGATGGGAAATCTTTGGCAAATCAGAAGAAATGTTTGGCACCCAACATAAGATTCTATTTATTTTTTTACTGTATAAATAAATTTTATCTTAATTTCAGTTTTTTTTAATTATAATTGTATGTTCAGCTTACTATAATCATCATTTTCTCAGTCAGATTTTTAAAATTTATGCTAATTAAAGTATATTCACTATTTCATTAAAAATAATTGTTCTAACTCTAAACCTTTGGCACGAATAAATTATTTGAAAAATAATTATGCCTACTGTATGGTATACAGATTCAAAGAGGTTTTTCATTTCTAACCTATTCCATGATCAAAGTACATGCTTGTATGAGGCACATTAGAAATTAAATTCTGAATTGGCTAGAAAAAAACAATCTTACTTCTTCAATCTTATGGTTATTGTTGTAGCTGTAACTATGTACTGTATTTTTCTATTTTTCAATATTTTTCACCTTTGAGGTTCGGATATTTGCCATCAAGTATTTGAAAACAATTTATTACATTTTGGTTATCATAAAGACTACCATTTAAAATTTACAATTGCTACAAAGTTAACTAAAATGCATTTCAGAACTTGTATTACCTCTTCAGTTACATTATTATTATACATAAAACCAATAATTTTTAGTAAAAATTATAACAATACATTGGTAACATAAAATTAATCTGTTTTAAACTACATTTGGTATATTTCCTTCAGTCATACAATTAAGATTTGTTTAGTCTATTTTGTATACTTCATATTATGACATTATACATTTAAAATACAAATATATCACGGGACACTTTTTTTTATAGAAAAAACATTTACATTTTATAATCTTCCAATCTTAAAAATATTAATGGAATTTTAAGTTGTAGAATTCCAATACTTTATACATCATTCACAAATAACTTATACTCAGTAATCATCAATCTATACTTCTACTACTTTCCTACATTTGTCAAAATAGAAATAATACACTAAGAGCATGCACACAAATATTGATTATTAAACACCCAGGTATCATACTACAAATATACTCCAAATGCAGTATTAGAAAATGACACACACAAAATATAATATGAGAGAGGCATAATCACAAATAAAACAATTCATCTCAATAGACCTGGCATTACCTTCACTGACAAGTATACTCCATTTTCCCAAGAAATAAGGATAGATAGGGTATTTATTGTACCTAATAGCGAGGTTGCGGCCAACATTTTCATTGCAAAAATGTGTACATCTGACATTCAGCACCTCCTTCCTGTCAGCCTAGAAGTTTCACAATGGTGTTTGGAACATCAGTGGAATCATGCTTGACGTTCCAAACACCATTATCAAACTTCTAGGCTTACAGGAAGGCGGTGCTGAAAGTCTGACATACAAGTTTTTGCAATGAAAACGTCGGCTGTAACCTCTCTATTGTCTTCTCTTCCCCTGATGTTATACAACACACTATACAAAAGCCTAGAAATGTTAAATCTTAATAAAAACATATACATGGCACTATAGAAAGTTACAATATTGAACACAACACATTATTAGGAAGTTTTTATACATTGATGCATACATCAATAACACAGAAGCTTAATGTTACACTTGTTTGGGTAGCTACATCTTGATCTCAGTATGGCAGAACACTTGGCACCAATATCAGCTGTACATAACATTTGCAACATAAAGAAAATAATGAGCAATTATTTATTGTGACATTGTCACAATGCCAGGCTGCAATTTTTAATCATCTTTTAATTTAAAAATATTCATGTATCTTCCATTCCAGACCAAAAGTTCATATGTAATTAGTTAATCAGGGACTGCAGCCACTAAGCTTAATTTTATATATCTGGTCTTGATTTTAGTAGTGTCTTGCCCCTGTATACATCATACTTCTTTTGATAACAACTGAGTCATACCAGTCATCTATCTAACACCATTCTTGAAAAAATTCTGAACTGAAATCAGGTCTGCACATTGCATGTAGTTCATATATAATTAATCAAGGTCTCTGAGCCTTAAACCTTCCATATCTGGTCTTGATTTCTATTCTTAAGATTAATGAAAGATAGACAGACAACAGTAGGAACATATAGGTCTGCAATTTGAAAACTGTCAATTCAAACTCCAATTGGAAACCGTCTTGATGTAAAAAATGTCAGTCAATCAAAAAATAATTACAATTAACACTTTGATTATGAACTTTTTATAAACTGGGTGTCACTGTTGACCAGATTACCACTATAGTTGTGAGGCAAGATCAATTTTTTTGTTTAAAGTTAAACTTACAAAAACTGGTTTTTCACTGAAATGTATGGTTTTTCTCATTTTCAAAGTGGCAAATTTAATATAATACACAAAGGGTTGAAAAACAAGCAAAACAAAAAAATAATTAAAAGATAATTAAAAACAAAATATAGAATACAGAACAGAATAAATACTTATTTTGTTTTATATTTACTTCTGACTCTTATCATTAAATATCATGCTTATTTTATTCTTTAATATTAAGCATTTCAATGTCTTTTCTCTTTCTGAAAATAAAATGTGGAAATATTTCAATTACTAGAGTGAATACTGTATTTTATATTTCCTTATATCTTAATACTTTGTTACACTGCAAGCTTATCTATGATATAAATGATAATTTTATTTCATCAATATGTGTTTTTGCAATAGGGAAGTGAGATTATTTTTCATTGATATAACAACAGATAAACTTTCATATATAGCTAACAAACAGCTAGGCAAATATAGTGAAAGAAGAAATGTAGAGAAAACTATAATTTAACAATTAAAATAACAGTAAAGATTAGATCTAAGCATTTTTTAGTGGATAACTTTTATTTTACTAAAATCCAATGCACAAGTAACAAATTATAACCTAATAAATTCAGGAAACAGCTATGACTATATATAACTGGTGTTCTTGAAAATGATTTGAATATCAAGAATTCAGATAATGAAATGATTTCCATTATTGCTTATGGAAAAATTCTAACTAGTTCTTCAAAATCTATAATTTTCTTAAAAATTAAATTATTTTATTACTCAATTTCAATAAACTTCTTCTGAATAATGGAGTCCTAGCTGCCCCATTATGGGCATGCCAAATCCATAATGGGATTGCCTAAAAAGGCCATCTTAGTGCCCACAGGATGAAAAGAGTTACAAAGAAAAAAACCAGTTATCTTACAAACACTTGATGAATAACATTAGTTAATGCCTTTATGTCCTTAAATCTATTTTTGAATTTTTATTGTTAACTAGGACTTCCTTATAATAATAGGAGTTATTATATCGGTATAATCTGAACACAGAGGAATCAGTAAAAACAGCTGAAAATAAACAAACTTTGTTCTACCTTTTGATTATTGATTCTTCTTTGTGTTTGGTAGATTACACCAGTATAACAAGTCCATTACCATATGAAAATCCTAGTAAACAATAATAATTCATATGGAAATCATTAAAAGATAAAGTATGTTTGTAAATACTAATGCAATGAAAATGTTATAATGGTACTACATATTCTATATTAAAATATTACTATATAAAAAGTGGGATAACAGTAAAAGAAATAACAGTGTATTGTAATGAACTGTTAAGAATACCTTGACATTTTATCACAAAATTTCAGTGCAAATCACTATACTTTACATAGACATTAGGATACAGACACAATGCCACTGAAACACATATGCTGGGAATGGAATAGTCCCCACTATTTCCCACTTGTTTCTGCATGACTCAAATTTTTCACAAATATGCTTTCTGATATTACAGATATCTCAACTCTTCAATTTGGATATTGTGATAGAAACTAAACAACACCATCTATTATATCAGGTCAGTCCATAAGTTCCTGCGTATTTTATGATCTTGAGAAAAATCTTGTTTTGCTGTTAAAAATGCCAGTCTAATGTGATACTTTTTACACTGAAGTGTTAAATTGGATCTCATTCATATAATACTGTTCAGAATTGGGAACATTTCAGTTGTTTATTTTCGTTAAAATGGAAGTAACAGACGAATATAAGAGACATGTTTTATTTTTATTTTTAAGTGGTGAGAATGCTACAAATGCAGCCAAAAAATTAAATACTGTTCATAACCAAACTGTAATTAGTGTAAGGACTGCGCAGAAGTGGTTTGAAAGATTTA
>NW_019387133.1:0-5664 GCF_000671375.1 Centruroides sculpturatus | reverse complement strand
CGGGATCCCGGGATAAAAGTGAACTGTTTCCCGGGATCCCGGGAAATCCCGGGATAGAATTAATTATTTTTAAGGTATACAAAATATCTTGAAATCAAATGATATAATTATTTTCCATTTTTTAAAGTAATTTTAAAGTTTTGTAACCTCCAAAATCATATTAATAATGCTGTGTTAGGTCTATAGGCCTATAATAAAAATTACCTTTAAATAACGTAGAAATTTTCACAAATAGAAAAAAATTAATTAAAGTTTGCTGGAAACTGCATACAACAACAACAAAAAAAAAAAACGCTTTGAATTGAGATAAAAATTTAAAAAAAAAAAAAAACTTAGATTAAACTTCTAACTTAGAAGGTAATTTTCATTTTTTAAATAAAATACAATGCAAAATATTGTAAATTTTTATAAGATTTTAAAAAGCAAAGATGATCAATACTCCGATCACTCAATCTAATTCTTATTTTAGTAATGAAAAGTCCGAGAATGCCTTTTCCGATTCAATTGATGCAAGTGGAATCGTGTTTAATGCATTCAAGAGAAGACAAATATTATGCATTTTTCACCTGTATCCTGAAAGATTCTAGTTTGTTTTCAAGATTGTAGTACTTATTTTGTTCTCTAGTATTCTTGATTTGTCTACCTCAACTGCTTTAATAGAAACATCATAGCCCAATAATTCAGCAGTTCGTTTGTGTTTAATAATCAGATTAAGAAAAAACTTCATATTTGCAGTACTCATTTGTATCCTTGCCCAATTTGCACAAATTGGCATTATGCAGTTATTGAAGCTACTGGGCATGATTAAAACTTAAGACAGCATAGGTACAATTATTCCAGATATTACAGGTTTTGACAAGTAAAGAATTTTCAGAGTCCTGCCACATATAAGCTATGTATTGATTATTGACCATTTGTGACATGCCGTAACGAGCAAAAATTTAAAAACATCTAACAAATAAATTTAAAATTAATAAATACAGATGTATTCTGACAGTTTATGAGTTAATTATACTTTCTATTTTGCAAAATTTCCTCAACCTTAACACAAAATAAGAAAAAAGTGAATTTTTAAGAAATTTGCGGGATTTCCTGGGATAAGAAATATTTTGCGGGATATTTCCTGGGTTAAAAAAAATAACCAGGATACCAGGATCCCGGAATCCCATTTGAGAAACCCTAGTCTAAATGTTATATTTCTCATTCTTGATTTAGTTTAATATTACCCAATACAGTAGACCCCTATAAAACAAGTTCATATAATACGGATTCATATATAACGGTGAAAAAATTGCGATTGTATTCGTATAAACACGCTAAAAGAAACTCGTATGATACAGTAAAACATCATCGCCAACTTGTGTCGCAACAGAATTGGTCGAATCTAAATCAATAGTGGATATTGCACAAACCGTTGAGTTTAAACGAGCAGCGAACCTACTAAAAACCATTTATTATTTAATGGCCATAAAAATTATATTTATATTAATGATGTCTCCAAAGTTCAGCAAATTTTTCGCAGAAAAATAATTTATCAGGAAACATGCGCCCGCCGTTCAACCACTCCACGACGAAAACAAGCTTAAGCAATGGTGTCATTGAACGGTGCACACTTGGTAAGTAATCCTACAATTTTTTGTTTATAGCATAGTTTATATGGATTATTCCCAAAAAATTATACGTGTTTTGGAAATGTTGAGTCAAATTAGTCTAGAATCGATTAATTTTATGGAAGAAAACCTTTCAAACAGCCGTAGTCCCTAAACTGCACACATGCTGGGCTGTGGTTGGCTCATGTATTTAAGGACTCATACAATATGAAATTCATAAAACAGAATGTATCTACCGTGTTATAGGGGGATCTACTGTATACTCGTATATTATGTACAACATTTTTATTAAACTAATTTGTTTGTGTACGAATGTATTTATTATTTTTATTAATACATGCTTACCAAATACCATTGCCATCATCAAATGAGTCAATAAATGTGAATTTATATATTCAATAGATATGTCAAATTTTAATGTTTAATTAGTTTTTTAAAATCGTTTTATTTTGTATTTTTTAAAAATAATCAGAATTGTCATCATTATTACTTTCCCAGAAGTTATACAGTATAGGCCTATAACAAAGGAAAAGAATGATAATCAGTCAAAAAATGACTTTCCCAGATTTTTGGTCATTTGGACTTGGACGCCTTGGAACATAGAGAAGTGCAAAAGCATTCGGGTTTTTTTCTGTATGCACAGATGTTAGAATGTGTAAAGACTGATTTAGTTCAACCATTTTGAAGCTTTTAATAACTCCTGTCTTAAACCATTTGACTCCGATTCAAAATTGTTCCTCCCATACAGTAACATTCATACATACAGAAAAAAAACCTGAATCTTTTGCATATCTCAAAATTTCGAGGGGTCCCGAGTCCAAAAATGCAATATTTGAGGTGGGATAATTTTTTAACTAATCACTACACTTTTCCTCTGTTACATATAACAATAAACCAACAAACGCCTAAATAATTGGGCTATAATTAAATAATGAATACAAATGAATTTGGTATAGAGGTAAGTGTTAGGCATCATCTCTTATCTAAATTAATAATTATAATTTTAATAATTTAATAAATAATTTAGAACAGTCTTGAAGGAAATAACTGACCCGGGGCGGGGCTTGAACACATAGCCTCCGCTTGCCGTGTGATGCACTACCAATTGCACCACCTGGACCCCAAGCCAGCAATTGCTTCTAGACGTACTTAAATTTTGATATAACCTTATATCGAAATTTAAGTATATATATATAACAGCCGGAAAAGTAAAAATTATTGAATACATATTTATATATCGATTATGTCATTACTTAGAGGAGTATTTTAACTTTGGAATAAAAAAGTTTCTATGTTCTATCTTTATTAGAACTATATTTATTGAAGCCTATATTCTGATGTCACGTGATGACGTCAGAATTTTTAGGCTTACTTTGTTAACAAGTCCACACCTGATCGAAGTCGGAATCGTGTAAAAATCTACAGACTCCACAGCCCTGATTTATGGAATATTACATAAAATAAAATTCAAAAAAACCAAATTTGTTAAACATGCTGGTGGCCACACATGTAAATGAATGTTGAAGAAAAATAAAATAAAATTAAAAGCAGTTGAAAACACTTGTTCTTATAATAAAACTTGTTCACTTTAACTGGATTACAAGTAATAGTTGATGCTTTTATTGTCGTCCTAATATATGTTGAAAGCGCTCACAGGATATTAAAACTTAAAAAAAAAAGTTCTTTAATACCTTTTTATGTGAATTTTTCTCTTAAATCAGATGCTTTTGTTGTAATCTCATCCAGTTTTGCAGTATCTTTTAATCAAGAAATAGAATCTCACAATATTTCCACTGTAGAAATTAGCATTATTTTAAATAATGTTATCCTACAACATAAGATATGGTTTTGGAAAAAATTTCCTAACCTAAACTGTTAACTATGGAAGAATCCAGTCCAAGTATAAAGGAAAAAGTTTGTTATGAAGTTCTGATGTTTTATAAGACTTGTTTTCAATACATTCAAGAATGGACTGCTGTTTAACTGAAATAAACAGTTTCCAGTGGATTCCTTTAAAAAGTAAAACAGAATAGACCAGGCATGGCCAACATATAGCCCACGGGCCGGATGTGGCCCGCGATTAATCTTTCAGTATTAGCTACTCAAGTCAGAATAGATCAGTGAAAAATTCTAACGCCTGAAAAAAAAAAAGGTCAACAACTCAATGTCCATTATCAGCTAGTATACCAGATTTTGTGAACTCAATGTCTGATTAGAGTTAACCTTCCATTACAAATCTCTTAAGTACAGCATAGAATGTTGATAAAGCATGAATGTGAAAAATGTATCTGTAATCTCTATGTACAATTTAGTCTCTATGGAGTGACACCACAATGAGATCTCACACCACCTCAAAATCTTCCTAGAGCAGCTTCTGGTTTGACCTGTGAAAAAAGTTTTCTTTCCAATTCAGCCCAGGGGCAAAAACTGTTGGCCACTCCTGGAATAGACAGATGTTATTACAACAGTTGAGTTTATAACATGAGAACAAAAAGATATTGTTATTGATGATAATTTTTTGTTTGTAGAAATAAGAATAAATGGTGGATAAAAAAATTAATAATCAACTAAACAGTTGGTTCAAACAGACTTATATGCTAACCTATGTTTATTCAACAATTAAACTTAGCAATGTACAAAAGACCAGTAAGCATTTCAACAACAAAAAACAACATCCTCCTCAGCTGGTTTTTAATTCTACAATTCTTCTAACCGACACATAATGCCATTAAAAATTTAACTTTTTTACATATTCCTTATTTTTTACATTATTATATAAAAAACACGATTCAAATATATTTGTGCATTTTTTACAATTTTATAATAAAAACATGATTTAAAAACCATTAGATTAACATATATATACTACATCCTATGTACAATTTTCAATAAAATATATTCCTTTTTTGAAGAACAAGTTCTGTCAGAGTATCCTTTTTTACAACTGTCTCTCAGAACAACATATTTCTTATAAAAATTTTATACTTTTAATTGAATTTTTATTGTGTTGCCCCAGCACCAATGCTTCAGTTGTGTGTGTGTGTTTTATATTGGACAGTGAAAAATCACAATCTGTACACAGTTTATCATTGATCATATCTGTAAAATTTGATTTGCATGGTGTAAGCTGTAATGAGATAAGCAAATTGTTAGAAGGAAATGAACAATTAGTAAAACTAATACATTAGGTGGAAAAAATATGATTTAAAAAAAATTTTCTGCATTGTTTAATATTGTATTAAATAAGTAATAAATAGGTGTTTTTAAAGGTAGAATTTGTAATAATGTTTGTAAGGTTGTTTGTGTTTCATAAGACAATAAATGATTTTGTTTTTTTACTCACTGTACTTTTCTCATCACAAATAGTTGGTCATGTTATTATTATTATTATTGTTATAAATAAAATATAAATGAGGCAATATGTTTGAAAAAAATTTTTATTTGATAGGCATTTGTATTTATGACACATTTTAAGAGATTATTTATATCTGTATTAGAGATTTCTTCTTGATATTCCATTTTTTTATTTCATTTATTTTATAATTACATCTACAGTGAAGTTTAATAGAAAAACAATGTTTTAATGTTTGAGACAACACCTTCTTAAATTGCATATTAATAAATGTCATACTCTCAAAGGCTCTTGAGAATGCAAGATGTGGAATAGGGTGGGTTCAGTGAATGTTTTATTTCTATTCTAGCATTTTCTGTGGGCAATATGATGTTATGAATTATACTCCATCAAGGGCTATCCACATATTTATAAAATTATAATGTGCTAACTGAATAGAAAAACTCAAACTTTGAAACAAAAATGTTTTTATATAATGATTACAACAAATTTTGTACAGTACATCCTAAAAATATTTGATACACTTTTGTGTGTTTTATATGATAGTTATGTTAAATGATATATTTTTAAAATTCTGAAGTAAGTTACATGAAATCAAAAGTTAGAGTTTATTCAATACATAAATGAGTGTCCATCAATTATATCTTATCTACAAAAGTTAGGAGTCTATAAAAGTATTTTACTGACAATAATAATGAAGAT